>NC_064766.1:105000-405000 GCF_011397635.1 Epinephelus fuscoguttatus | reverse complement strand
TTTTACGTTCAGCATTTCACACGTTTCCATTGCATGGTCCTTTCCACAAAATATGCAGGGCTTTTTAAATGCATTGTTTATTCTTTCTTTGTGCTCCACTTCCATTTTGCTCTTAGCCTGGAGATGGTGGTGACAGTGGTGGCGAAATTGCTCCCTCTGCTGGTCTTTTGCCGTGGCTTTTTGGCTTTATTGTCCACTGCCACTGGGATATTAATTTCAACAAAGATGGGATCAAGCAGGGCACGAGTTTTCTTCTCAATGTAGTGAAGGAGGTCTTTAAATTTTGCTCTTCTGCCCTGAATCTCAACGGTTGTTCTTCAGTTATCACGCAGCTTAAAGGGTAACTTTGACACAATTATCCTCAAGTTTGAAGTATTTTCCAGTTCATCTACAAAGTCAATCTCTGACATGGTGTTGGAGCTTCGGAGAAAAAGTGCATATGACCTTAATGCAGCACCATCTTCTGCTTTTATAGCTGACCAATTTAATGCCTTGTTCATGAATGCTGACATGATTTTGATCTTGTTTCCAAAATGCCACTCAAGCTGCTCCATCACCTCCTTATATCCTTGGCTCGGTTCCATATGCAGACAGCTGCGCACAAGTTGTCTGGACTGTTCCATTGTATAGTGCTCCAGATAGTAAAGCCTGTCTTGCATATTATCTGTTTTCCTTTCTATGCCTTGCTCAAATACTCACATGAAGGTACAGAACTGCAGTGGGTCCCCATCATAGATGGGAATTTCTCTGACAGGAAGGAGAGAGGTGCTCTGTTGTTTAACTAACAACTCAGTGATGTCATTTTGTCTTCTCATTACATCTGCATGAACATTACTGTTGTGGTTTACTGGGGCACTTGTTTCTCCATGCAAATGGTTGTGACTTGTTGAGGCACTTATTTCTGCATGAACATTTCTGTGGATTGTTGGGGCAGTTGTTTCTCTATGCACATGGGTGTGTATTATTGGAGCATTTGTTTTTGCTTGAACACGGCTGTGGATTATTGGGACAGCACTTGGTTCTGTTTTCAGTTAACGGTGCTTACTTTTGCTTGGTGCCTTTAAGGATGTTGTAGATGAGGCAGAGCGCCTGCACACTGAGCATGCTTCATATTGTCTCAATACTGTTGCTTTGGCTTCTGCTGCTGCCAGTTCAGCTGCTAATGCAAGCTGTTCTTGCCTGGCCTTTAGATGGGTCGCTTCCAAATCCAATGCATGTTTCTGCTAAAGTGTTTGAACTTTCATGCTCAGAGCAGCACGATCAACCTCCGCCTCCAAGCAGGCAGCTGACACCCTGCCCACTCTGGAGCCCATACTGGTGTGTGACGCCCCGCACACCTGAGATGTACTAAGGCCTGGCTCACTGTCTGCCTTTTCATCACCATTGTCCTCACCACCATTATCATCATCATTATTCATCCATGCTTCGGAAGTGCTCAGAAATTCTTTAAAGTCAGTTAACTTTGGGTCGTACCAGTATGCATGATCAGCTTCCTTCTCCTCTGAATCCAGCAGAGATTGCACAGTCACCTGTTGCTCCATAAAGGCAGACAACAGTTAATTAAATGTGTCCACATACTTTTTCACATTTTCTTTGTCTTCATTTGTTTTGACCATATGAAGTACTTCATTTTTTTTTTCTTGTCAAGGCGGCATTTTAGAGTATTCTTCTTGGACTTTTACATCAATGTTCTTACAACAAAGCAGTGAGCAGGGCCCGTTTCACACGTGTGGTCCGCAAACAAAAGACATGCAAGTCTGGCATGCAATGACATGCAAGCCCAGCGGCTCGGCTTTACTCATGGCATTTCTTGGTAGCTTTTTCCAACTTCCAATTTGGAAAAGAGCTGAGGTGCAATGTATTCCAATGGGGTATACGGCCAAACTCAAAATACAGTCACTAAAAGTGTTTGTGTTATTATAATTATAATAACAATCTGAGTCAGTGTGAAAAAATGCACTTTCAGTGGCCGTATTTTGACTTTGGCTGTATGCCCCATTGGAATACATTGTACCTCAGCTCTGGGACTGGTGCAGTCCGGGCCTCCTCACATCGTACTCGAGCAATGTCAAATATTGAAAATCCCATCACTCATTTAGACAAAAGTAGATGGTAAAATAGGGTCCAGGTTGAGAAAACAAAACAACATTAGTAGGGTTAGGTTTAGGGTCAGGTTAGACTGGGGGCTACGCTAGCTTTAGCTAGCTAAGATGGAAAGGAGTACCAGCGAATCAGACCCCGAGTAGGACGGGACTTTCAGGATTGAAATGCCAGTCAACAGCGCCCCCTAGCCAACAGCGCTCCCGAGCCAATGGCGCGCACCTACCTGCGCACCTGTTATTTGACAAGCTAATGGTCTAATATAGATACTAGCATGTATGGAGGTGGTAGCTTACGCTTGTGCTACAGACAGGCGGTACTGGATACAGGCTGGACCGTAGGGCTAGACAAGAGATCAGTCATGTCCTGTTCGTTGCCTAATAAAGTTATCAGATCATTCCATAGTCTGTATGCTATTTCTCTACCCCTCATGACAACCCTTATCAGAAATCAATATCTTTTTTTGTTATTCCGTGTTCTCATGTATGTTCAATAGCCTATTAAGCTTCATTTCTATTAGCCTACATTAAAATACCACGTAAGAATCGTGTTACTTATTGCATTCAGTCATTCACATTGTTGTCAGAGGTTTCATGAATATTACTGCAGTTGATTAGATGATTAGAAATGGCTCACCCTATTCAGTTGTACCAGTAGCCTACAATGATCCATTTAGCCAGATGATGTCTTAAACAATTGGACATTAATACTGAGAAGAGCTTTGCAACGGGAGAAAGTACTTTGGGACAGGTTGAACCCATTGGCTGCCAACTACCTACAGTACATGTGCGGTAGGGTGGTAGAGATTCACTGGGGATGGCATCTGCTATCAGTGCAGGCTGTTGGGTCCTAAAATGCAGCTTAGAGCTGTCAACTTTTCCATTTCTGCATCAGTGAATCTGTGATTAATCTCATGGTCATCGTAAACGCATATTTATCCAGAATACTTATCCTGGTTTGGCTTAGTTGCACCTAGGGCTGTGACAGTAACCGCATCACTGCAATATCGCGGTCACGTGATGCCTACCGCGGTGAAGAGGTCATCACCGCACAAAAAAAATAAACAAAAAAAGCTGATTCATCATGGCGGAGGATCTGGTTCCCAAGCCAAATGTTAAAAGAATACTCCGACCATTTGGGAGTTATGCCCTTTCGCCATCATTTTCATATTGAGACAACATGATGGATATCGTTTTTGTGTCTGTACATCCAGTGGCTGGGTCTCAGCGGTTAGCATCCAGACTAAAGTAGCTGCAATGAACGACTTTGAACACGATTTTAAGGAGTTTCTTGTAGCGGACACAGACCCAGAGCCGTACCTGTTTGGCGTTGATACGTCACTCTGTCACCTCTGTGAGAAAAAATACATACCGTCCTAGTCGCACCTTCTTATCCTGGCTTGGTAATCATGAAATGAAATACTGTAAGCCAGAACGTACCTGTTCATGCTATGTCAAGTCTGACTTTTTTGTGAAATGCCCCTGGTTTAGTGCACTGAGTAAAACCTGGAAGCCCTGAAAATCTGAAATATGGATTCAATCTTATGGTCTATTCCATTTCATTATTGCCAAACCAGGATGAGTAGGTGTGACTTTGCCAAACCAAAGATAAGTATTCTGGATTAATGCGCGTCCATGGCAAGCATGAGGTCGATCACAGATTCACTGAGGCAGAAATGGAAAAGTTGATGGCCATGCACTGTGCGAAGCTGGATTTTGGGACCCAGCAGCCTGCACTGATAGCGGATGCCATCACCAGAGAATCACTACCGTCCTACCTCTTACAGCATGTAGCCTACTCTAGGTAGTTGTTGGGAAAAGCCAACGGGTCCAGTGGACTGGTATTGGCCTCGGAAAATGCCCTTTTCATAGGACAGGGCTCCACTGACAGCGATTATACAAAGTCTTCACACGTTATTTAAGCATTCAATCCAAATAACCTTAAGTTTACCTAGTGTGACAGTGCTCATTTAAGTTTTGTAACTCAGATCTACAATAAATAAATCAGTTGTGTTCACACACACACACCCTCACACAGACACACACCTTGCAAGAAGACTAGACTTAAGACTCTCTCTCTCTCTCTCTCTCTTGTGTCCTATTACTGCATCTTGCTAACTCGGCCATTCTGGATGTCACTAACTCGGCTTCTTCTCCGGAGCCTTTGTGCTCCACTGTCTCTTAGGTTAACTCATATTGTAGCGGTGCCTGGATAGTGTGACGTGTGTGGTTGTGATGCTGCCGTGGTCCTGCCAGATGCCTCCTGCTGCTGCTCTTATCATTAGTCAAATCTCTACTGTTATTATACACATATGATTATTGTCACACATGTATACTATCAGATATTAATATATTATTATTAATTATAATGTTATTTCTTTCATTAATGTTGTTGTAAGCTACTGCCATTACTGTCTATCCTGCATCTCTCTCTGTCTCTGTCTCTCTCTCTCTCTCTCTCTCTCTCTCTGTCTCATTGGGCTCTAGTTTCGCAGACCGAGCACAGCGGCGGCGCAGCACACCTGTGCTTCGCCAACTGGGTGTGGGCAGGCGGATTTTGTAAGTTTGGCACACCGCGCGCCTGGCGCAGCTACTCCTCTTTCCCATCTCCATCCCTCCTACCGGTGCAAGTCGGAAAGAGGGAGGAGAGAAGGCGTGGAGTGGGTTTTACACACATCGCACCAATCAAATGAGCCCCTCTCCTCGCCCTTAAATGCGCCGCACGAAGGTATAATGAGAGTTTACTCAATTCGCCATTGCAGAAGAGAGCAGCAGCGTCAGACAGCCAAACTCCTCCCAGGAGGAAACTTATGTTTTGGTCCGGGAGGTCTGCTCGCAGTGTCCGAATATATGGAACTGCAAGCAGACCTCCACGGGCTGATAGCCCGTAGCAAAGGTAGCCTGGGAGGAGGTCACTACAATTGTAAATCAATGTTGCATTTCTCTCGTGCGCATGTGCGCTCTCTTTCTCTCTCGCAGTCTCACTCTGTTTCTTTTCTTTTGACTTTTCTAAGATGACAGATGCTGAATATATACTCCCTATCTGATGCTGTGGCTGTTTGTGGTTGGCTGAGAGGGATGTGAACTCATTAGTTTGCAGCTGTGTGTTGGGTTTTCATTACGCGTGCCAAACGATGCCAGTCCCCTTTGATCTGGCATCAGATGTGACGGGACAGTCGATATAGAGATTTTCAGATTTGGTTTCAGATGGCGAGCTTTTAGCGCACCTTCGGCGAAGCCTTTTGGCACGAAACTGTCACTGCGCCAAGCTGGATCTGTCAACACCTCCCCCTGCTGCACCGTCACACCCATCTCAGCGCACCTCGGTCTGCCAAACTACCAAACTGAGCACGCCTCGGGTTGCGCTGCTCGAAACTACCTCTGTGCGGGGTTCGTCACCCTGTGCCACCTGCGCTGCGCCCGGGAAACTAGAGCCCATTGTGTCATACGGTTTACTGTTAATTTATTATGTTGATCTGTTCTTTACGACATCTATTGCTTGTCAGTTGCTCTTCCTGAGGTTTCTACCATTTTTTTCCCCGTTAAAGGGTTTTTTTGGGGGAGTTTTTCCTTATCCGCTGTGAGGGTCCAAAGGACAGAGGGATGTCGTATGCTGTAAAGCCCTGTGAGGCAAATTGTGATTTGTGATATTGGGCTTTATAAATATAATTGATTGAAATTGATTGATTGATTAACACTTAATAAATTAGATATTAATAAATAAATAAATACAAGTAAAAATTGATTGATATGATCTATATTAATATTCTTACAGTTTTTCAGTGGAGTGGACGTGCACGTTGTATGTTGCATCTTTGGATACCAGAGCATGGTTACTTAGGCACTACCGCTTGCAGCACACTCATTATTCAAAAATTAGTCCACTGCCATGTCTCCATCATGATTGCTTATGCACTTTTCAGTCATTCAATGCACTCAAAATAAATATATCACGATCCCACACTCTGACATCCAGAGATGGTGTTGGTCAGAGAGATACTGAGACTTTTACCTGTCTCATGTGTGCTTTCAAGAAACCTTTCTCAGAAGCAACACTCTTTAGTCATTTAAGAATCAATTCAAACGGTGGATAAAAGAGGCCATTGAGATCAGGAAACGGGCAAGCAGCACTATCAACCGGGACGAGGGGGTGTACACCCTCTCGCATACCTGGGATTCCCTACTCCAGAGAACGTCTGACTCTGATTGGTCTGTCAGACCTGCCAGCTGATATGACACGTCAGCAGCACGTCGGATGACACTTCTGAGGAAGACTGGATTCTCAGTCGAAACTGTCAAGCGGGTAAAACACATCTCCTTACATCTTGTCTGTCTGAAAATAAAAAAACTGTGATTATCGAAATGTGTACTCATCTTTTAATGCCCACAAGATTAGGAAACACACAGTTGGTGTTAGTTCTGACTTCAGGGACGTAACTGCCTTTATAGAAAGTGACAGTCCTCCAGTCCATAACTTTGTTAACCCTGATGAAGAGTGTGTCAGTGAGTATCTTAATAAAGAAAATAGCTTCATTTCCACGTCAGTTTACTGACAAAGCAGACAAACCAAAGTCGAAAGAGCAAAGACATTTGCTAGCAAAGGAACTATTGGTGGAAATGGACATTAAAATGCCACATTGCTTAGATTACTTCCTTTGATGGTTGGTAGCAAGGTTCCAGAAGGCAATGCATCACTGGATAATGGACTTGAAAGAAGTAGTCAAGCTTGTGTTATCCCCTACATTTACAGATGAAACTATCGAGTACTTGCAATCTAAAATAAGTGACCATAGACAAGTTCTCCATGAGGTCTTTCCAAGTTTCAAACTCCGTCCCGAGCACCATTAGGTTGAGCATTACCTAGAGCTCATTAGAAAGTCTGGGCCTCTTGTACACCTCTGGACTACGTGTTTTGAGGGGAAACACTGTTTTTTGAAAAATGTTGTACATCACACACAGAACTTCAAGAATGTCCTAAAAACACTGGCTACTAAGCATCAACATATGGTTGCATATCACCTCACTGCACCGTCTTTCTTCAAACCACATACACAGACCTCAAGTGTTAACTCTGTTCTGGTTACAGCACTACCTGAAGTAGCAATGGTGTTTGTTGAGCAAGAGACTGACAGTAACACAGTATATTGCACACAGTGTGGTGAGCATTGACCTTCAGCTTTTATTTTTACGTACATTTCCGGAGCCTTCTTCCTGTGTGGGTTGTTTGCTGCTGTGCTTACCTGTTTCCAGAGGCTTCTTCCTTCCTCCCGCCCTGCACTGAGGCTGAGTGCGCACACCTGTGTTCCATCTGCAATCAACAGGCTGTTAAGACTGCCACCGTCTCTAGCCTCAGTGCCAGAGTATCTGCAACTGCTCGCAGCGGTATCTCGGCTCCTCTGATCTCCCAGAGAATTAAGTATATTGCAAGTTTGATGGTTTATCTTGCTCCTCGTGTGCTAACCCTCGTTCTCCTGCTTTTTGTTCCAGTGTCTCCCTCCGTGCCTCTCCGTAACCCACAGCTCAGCACTCTCACCCGGTTTCCTCACTCAGAACCTCGACTCCGGATCTCCTCAGTTCTCTGCACAATTTTGTACTCAATAAAACCTGTTCACCCTTTTTCCCTCTGAGTCTGCATTTTGGATCCTACACCTCACAGTCATCACAGAGTACTCTGGCCATTCATGGATCCAGCAGATTCAGACCCAGTCAGGAGAGCTCTCGCCAACCAAGGAACTCAGCTTGGACAGCATGAGCACATGTTGCAAGGTCTCATGGACTCGTTACAGGACCTCCGCGCTCAAGTCTCCCTTCTCTCAGAGCAACTTGTCGCCCACTTGCCTCCCCAGCCATCCGGCTCCACTCCCATTGTGAGTACGGCTCCCCCCCACGACACCACTGCCACCTCTCCCTCTCCCTCTTTCCCCAAAGAGCCCTATGTTCCCCCTCCTGAGCCTTACGCTGGGGAGATAGGTAATTGTAGGAGTTTTTTGTTACGTTGCTCCTTAGTTTTTGACCAGCAGCCTTGTAGTTATTCCTCCGATAAAGCCCGGATAGCTTATGTCATTAACTTGTTACGGGGTAAGGCAGCTAAATGAGCCACAGCCATCTGGGACCAGCAGTCATCAGTCTTAAGTTCTTTTTCTTGTTTTTCTGAGGAACTTCGCAGAGTTTTTGATCACCCTATTGGGGGCCAGGAGGCAGCTAAGCGTCTATTCTCTTTAACTCAAGGTTCTAAGTCAGTGGCTGAATTTTCCATTGATTTTCGTATTGCAGCCTCAGAGAGCGGGTGGGGGGAGCAAGAATTAAAGGGGGTATTTTTGAGAGGCTTGTCAGACGAGCTTAAGGATGAGCTAGCCTCCAGAGATGAGCCAGGCTCACTCGAGGAGTTGATTTCCCTAGTAATTCGCCTAGATAACCACTTGAGGGAGAGACACAGGGAGAGAACTCAGTATAGATCACCCAGACCCTGTAGTTTGGCTCCCTCTTCTGGCCTGACAAGTCCATTTTGCCCCCGGAGGAGCCCATGCAAGTGGGGCGGGCGAAGCTGCACCCTAATGAGCGGCAGAGACGCATCGCTCAGAGACTCAGCATCTACTGCGGCCAAGCTGGCCATTTCCTCGCCACCTGCCCTCATAAGTTAAACGACAGGGCTCATCAGTAGGTGAGAGCGCACTGGTGAGCCACACCTCCTCCCCCTCCAGCTCTCCTCAACGGATCTCTGTGCCCTCCTGCCTCCTCTGGGAAAGGGACTCTCTACCCCTGCAGACCCTCATCGATTCCGGTGCGGACGACAACTTCATTCACAGTGAGTTAGCTGAACAACTCAATCTCCCTTTAGAGCCTCTTCCCACTCCCAAGAGAATCACCGCCTTAGATGGTCGCCTTATTTCCAATGTCACCCACCACACTGCCCCTCTAACGCTTATCATCTCCGGTAATCATCGTGAAGACCTCCAGCTCTACGTCATTCCCTCTCCTCAATCCCCCATAGTTCTTAGTCTCCCCTGGTTAAAACTCCACAATCTGCAAATTAACTGGAGATCTGCCACCATAACCAACTGGAGCGTCCATTGTCATTCCCACTGCCTCAGATCCGCCAATCCCTTCTCCCGCCGGCAGATGGCAGCACCAGCTCAACCTGTTCTCATCAATGTTCCCTCAGAGTATCATGACCTTGCCACTGTGTTCAGTAAAGATCTGGCCTTATCTCTACCCCCTCACCGCCCCTATGATTGTGCCATCGACCTCCTTCCCGGCGCCACCCTTCCCTGTAGCCGTCTCTACAGTCTGTCCCGTCCTGAGAGGGAGGCCATGGAATCCTACATTCAGGACTCCTTAGCGTCTGGACTCATTTGGCCGTCCTCTTCCCCACTAGGAGCTGGGTTCTTTTTTGTTAAAAAGAAAGATTCCTCCCTTCGCCCCTGTATTGATTTCCGAGGTCTGAATGAAATTACAGTTAAAAATAAGTATCCTCTTCCCCTCATTGACCCCTCCTTCGAACCACTGTGTAGTGCCGGAATCTTCACAAAGCTCGACCTACGGAACGCCTACCACCTGATTAGAATCAAGGAGGGAGATGAGTGGAAGACGGCATTAAAAACCCCGCTCGGTCACTTCGAGTATCTAGTGATGCCTTTTGGACTCACCAACGCCCCCGCCGTCTTCCAGGCCCTGATCAATGACGTGCTCCGGGACATGCTTAACCGGTTCGTGTTCGTCTACTTGGATGACATCCTCATTTTCTCCCGGGATGAGGAGGAGCACCGGCAGCACGTCCGTCTGGTTCTTCAAAGATTGTTAGAGAACCGCCTTTATGTGAAACCCGAGAAATGTGAGTTTCACACCTCGTCAGTGAGTTTCCTGGGTTATGTTATAGCTCAGGGACAGCTACAGCCAGACCCAGCAAAGATCCAGGCGGTGAGGGAGTGGCCCATTCCTACCACCCGCAAGGAGTTGCAGCGGTTCCTCGGCTTTGCAAACTTCTACCGGAGATTCATACGGGACTATAGTAAAGTGGCTGCTCCCCTCTCTCGCCTCACATCCCCCAACACCCCCTTCCTCTGGTCTCCTGAGGCAGCTTCAGCTTTCTCCAGAAGGCTCTGTTCACCTCCGCTCCTGTATTAAAGCATCCTGACCCTTCGCTGCAATTCGTGGTGGAAGTGGACGCCTCTGACTCCGGTGCTGGAGCGGTCCTGTCTCAACGGGACCCCAAGACTCAGAGATTGCACCCCTGTGCGTTTTTTTCTCGCCGCCTGTCTCCTGCGGAGAAAAATTATGATGTGGGAAACCGAGAGTTGCTAGCTGTGGTGTGGGCTCTGCGGGAGGTGTGGAGGACCGCCAGAGCCGCACTCACCCGCAACGCAGCCAGGACTAAGCGGATAGCAGACGGACACCGGTCTCCAGCCCCTGAGTATTGTCCCGGTCAGATGGTGTGGCTCTCGTCCCGCGACCTCCCATTACAAACCGAGTCACGTAAGCTGTCACCCCGTTTCATTGGTCCCTTTCCTGTCGTCAAAGTCATTAACCCCTCTGCTGTCAGACTCCAGTTACCCGACTCTCTTAAGATCCACCCGACCTTCCATGTTTCCCTCCTGAAACCTGTCGCTTCCTGTGACCTGAGCCCTCCGGCCGTTCCCCCTCCACCCCCCCGTATCATCGATGACCACCCCGCCTTCTCTGTGTCCAGGATTCTGGATGTTCGGCCCCGAGGACGGGGTTTCCAGTACTTGGTCGATTGGGAGGGGTATGGTCCGGAGGAGCGCTCCTGGATCTCCAGGAAGCTTATTCTGGACGCATCCCTGCTGACAGACTTTTACGCTGCTAACCCAGACAAGCCTGGTAGGACGCCAGGAGGCGTCTGTTGAGAGGGGGGTACTGTGGTGAGCATTGACCTTCGGCTTTTATTTTTACGTACATTTCCGGAGCCTTCTTCCTGTGTGGGTTGTTTGCTGCTGTGCTTACCTGTTTCCAGAGGCTTCTCCCTTCCTCCCGCCCTGCACTGAGGCTGAGTGCGCACACCTGTGTTCCATCTGCAATCAACAGGCTGTTAAGACTGCCACCGTCTCTAGCCTCAGTGCCAGAGTACCTGCAACTGCTCGCAGCGGTATCTCGGCTCCTCTGATCTCCCAGAGAATTAAGTATATTGCAAGTTTGATGGTTTATCTTGCTCCTCGTGTGCTAACCCTCGTTCTCCTGCTTTTTGTTCCAGTGTCTCCCTCCGTGCCTCTCCGTAACCCACAGCTCAGCACTCTCACCCGGTTTCCTCACTCAGAACCTCGACTCCGGATCTCCTCAGTTCTCTGCACAATTTTGTACTCAATAAAACCTGTTCACCCTTTTTCCCTCTGAGTCTGCATTTTGGATCCTACACCTCACAGTCATCACACACAGAAGGTTACTGTTGATGGCACTGATTATGGTCTTGGTATGTTTGTGTCTGTGGGAACGGGTGGTGGACTCCCTCGATTCTGTAAGATTGAACAGATCTTGCTAGTTAACAACAATGTTAACTTTCTGTGTAGGGAGTGTAGATCGCGTTATGTGGAACATCTTCACTCTTATGAGCTTTACTCAAGCAATCTCTCTGTCCATTCATTTTCAGACTTTAATGATACAGCAACCCTTTCTATTTCAGAAGGAGTCCGATGAGCCAGATGTTGCAGAGGCTTCTGTCACTCTTCTTACCATTGTCAACTGTGATGATCCAGCCCAGGTCAGCCTTGCAGGCTCAAGCTATGCCATTGTTCTTGAAAGCGCGATTGTAGCAAGTGACATTCCCACTTTGTCTGATGCATTTCTGATGTTGTTTGGTCTGATCTATGCCTTGCATCTGAGGTACCCCAAGGGGCTGATCCATACTTTTGAGTTCCTCCAAACAGTCCTGATAGGCTTGGATGATGGGAACCAACTGAAACCCAAACTCCTATTTTTTAAAAATGACTTGACAGCCCCAGAGTAATGATTCAGCCATCTGAAAATGTTGTTGTACCTGTTGTACCTGTTTTACATACTCAGTTTAGTTAAGGCTTTTGGGCTTTTTATTTCTATCAAAATCCCAAATCACAATCTTTCAACTGGCAGACGTGTCTCTCTGATTAACGAATCACAACTGAGCAGCGGTTACCTCTGTGTGTGAGTGAGAGAGTGTTAGACACTCTGAAGATCCAGCCCAGGTCAGCCTTGCAGGCTCAAGCTATTTTTGATGTTGTTTGGTTTGATCTATGCCTTGCATCTGAGTTATCCCAAGGGGCTGATCCGCACTCTTGAGTTCATCCAAACAGTTCTGATGGGCGTAATGATTTGGCCATCTGAAAATGTTGTACCTGTTGTACCTGTTGTTCTACGTACTCAGTTTAGTTAGGGCTTTTGGGGTTTTTATTTCTATCAAAATCTCAAGTCACAATCGATTGGCAATTCTGCAATTGGCAGACTTGTCTCTCTGATTTATGAATCTTAAAGCACAACTGAGCAGCGATTATTACCTCTGTGTGTGAGTCAGTGAGAGAGTGTTAGACACTCTGAAGATCCAGCCCAGGTCAACCTTGCAGGCTCAAGCTATGCCATTGTTCTTGTTGAAAGTGAGATTGTAGCAAGTGACATTACCACTTTGTCTGATGCATTTCTGATTGTGGTTTGATCTATGCCTTGCATATGAGTTATCCCAAGGGGCTGATCCTCACTCTTGAGTTCATTCAAACAGTTCTGATGGGCGTAATGATTCAGCCATCTGAAAATGTTGTATCTGTTGTACCTGTTGTTCTACGTACTCAGTTTAGTTAGGGCTTTGGGTTCTTTTCATTTCTATCAAAATCTCAAGTCACAATCTTTAAATTGGCAGACTTGTCTCTCTGATTAATGAATCTTAAAGCACAACTGAGCAGCAATTACCTCTGCGTGTGTGCGCGTGAGTGATTGTGTGTGTGTGTGTGTGTGTGTGTGTGTGTGTGTGTGAGAGAGAGAGAGAGAGAGTGTGAGTTAGTGAGAGAGAGTGTGTGTGTGTGTGTGTGTGTGTGTGTGTGTGTGTGTGTGTGCGCGTGCGTGTGTGCAATTAGTAGTGTTTTATCTTTAGGATGGCAGGTTCAGAGAGAAAGCAGCATGGGCTAAGGCCCGGAAGACACAGGGAACCAGGGGTTCCTAAAAAATTATACACTTGAAAACTTGGTTTTCTACTGGGATGATTTTTCTATTTTTCATGGCACTGGTTATTTTTTAACATTTGTGTATTTCTTTTAAAATGTTAATGTTAATAATAAATAATGTTAATAAACTATTTTTTTCATTAGTTCTTTGTCTGATCACTTTCTTTTTTGAGTTGGTATAACTCAATATGTTGAATCTTTTGTATTTATTTAAGTTAGTTCTGCTTTGAAAAATTGAGGTAATCTGTTTCAGCAAATTATTTGAGTACTGTTTTATCTGTTTTGAGTTAGAGTTAAGTAAATATTTTGATTACAGTTAAGTCAATGTCTCCAGGAATGTTAAGTACCATGATAGCATAATAATATAGTATATATAACTTAAATATATTGAATAACATAACAAATATAGTTTGAGTAGAGTAAAAGCAGGAATGTTAAATACATGTTACTTACTTACTAAGTTTAGAAATGTATTTTGAGTAAATTAAAATCAATCTAATTGAATTGCTGTACACTCTCACTTAGAGTAACGGTAATACAAAACATTTAAATGTGACTTAATTCAAATAATTCTGTGTAAGTTATTTAAGAAAATTAAGTTTGTTTACTCAGTTTGTTCAAGGTAATCTGTTTCCTCTATTTTTTTAAGGTCATAGTATTCATCCGGGGTTTACAGTGCAGGACGGGGTGGAAAGAATTGGACGCTATTAGTGTTGCAGATAAAATGCTACTGTGTTTATATTTATATATTTATTTGCTAAAAATAAAGCCCTTTTGACAAAAGACTTATTTGTCATTTCTTTATAAGTGGGTTTTTTGATATAATTAATCCTTAGTGTTCAGAATTGAGTTTACACAGTTGGATCTCATTACATGTCATAAAAACATACTCTTCTTCATTTCTGTGCCATAAGGGTCCATAGTTATACCTGAAAACAGTCAGGCTCCAGGCCTGGATGGTGTATCAAACATGTAGGATGAACTAGAACCTGGTCCATTATCCCAAAACTAATAGGTAAAAAAGACACGAGGCATACTGTTGAATAAGTAAACAAATATAGACTCAGGAGACAACATCACTGCGTGAAACAAATACAGATCCAGGAAGCAACATGTGTTTTACTATGAAACTTTGATTACATATAAATGATGTTGAGAAACTGTGATACATTCAGGGGCGGGCTGGCCATAGGGAGGTATAGGGATATATAATAATAATATAGGGAGTATTCCCAAACAGCCGGTCTGTTCCAGGCCGAACCGGCCAGTGGTCGGAACGTTTTTTTACCCCATAAAATGCAGCCGCGGTTGAGTGCAGCAGCCTGCCCTCGCAGCCGCAGGTGGCAGTGGCACAGAGTGGAACGTCAGACTGGGTCAATCTAATATTTTGCATATTAAGGGGGGATACGAGCGGTTAGCAAGCACTGCCTACATGGCCCTATCAACCCGACTGGACCCGCGGGTTGGGGCCAGAAAAATATGCAAATGACTTGGGTTGGGCCTCAGGCTTCCTTTTTTTCGGGCAGACAATTAGGCTAATGCTGGTGTGTCGGCTGCGTCGGGTCTGGGCTCAAAAACCTGCGGGTCGAGTTGCAATTTTCAGGCCCATTGAGAACTCTAGTTTGTGTTTTTGGATGTGTTCAGGGCACACAGAACATTAAAGGTAGCCTATCAGCAATGACACGCCATACGTGCATAAATCATTAATCTGCTTTATCAATTAAAAATAAAATCCATACTGGCTGACCAGAAAAACGCACAAATTTCTTTATTGCAAAGAAAACATAGCCTATTTCAGGAGAGAGTCTGTGTTCAAAGTTAAAAAGATAATATTTGAATATATAGGCTATACATCTTGTTTTCCTGTTCTGTTTCTACATTAATATATAGCCATTTTTACCAGCTCAAGAAAAATAGATTAGAGTAATTCATTTACAGTGTGTGTGTGTGTGTGTGTGTGTGTGGCGCTTTTGTTATGTTGATTTTTATATTGTATTTGTGTTCTAACACTGTGAATTCTTTGCTATAATGTTTATCATGTTGCCGTTATTGTTATTACTGGCTGACAAGGCCAGTGTCAGTCGCGGAGTTGATGCAGAGGGACAAGATAAAGCCAGTCATAGGAGTGAGGAGGAGGAAGAGACAGATGAGGAGGGACAGGAGAAGGAGGAGGAGGAGATGAAAGAGGAGGTGGAGGAGAAGAAGGAGGAAGAGGAGGAGGAGAAGGAGGAAAGTGGAGCAGGAACAGGTGCAGTGTACAGGACTGGGTTGGCAATAGGTCTTTGCATAGAATTATATTATATTCAATACACTCTACTGACTGACTAATCTGTCAGTGTTGTGTTTAATATCATTAGATTGTTTTTATACTGCAAATAAAGTATTCATATTAAATTATGGTTACACTTGCATCCGTCGTGCGATCAGAAAAAAGGCCTCTCCAAATCAAGCTCCCGGGCTGAATTTCAACCCCAGCCCACCCCTGGATACATTGGTACATTTTACATATTCTAGATTACAAACACAAGGTGAAGATGATTATAAAATGCAGCTACATTTTAGTAGAATGGTTTCAGTAAACATGACAGCTAAGACATCTAAATGTAACCAGTTATTTCTATTCATTTGTTTTTGTATAATACAGAAATCTGTCATCTCAATCTGCTGTGGTAAAATTAATGAATTCACGGGTTAAAACGTGTGTGGTTTTAAGAATTGAATTTACATAAATTTTGTTATTATTACCAAACATGAGCTACGTTAGTCTGATCTAGTGTTGTCACGATACCAAAATCTTTGTTTCGGTACCAATACCAATATGAATTTCGATACTTTTCGATACTCTTCGGTACTTTTCCTAAGGAAAAGTCCTTTTGGATACAAACCTTTAGAACAATAAATAGCAGTACCAAAAAAATCATGGTTCAGTAAGTACCTCGGTACGGGCGTCACGGTTTGGTAACTCAAATGTTCCACCAAGTTTGTGTTGTCTTGTGTTGTCTCCCTTTGCGAGGCAGACTTTCTCTTGTCTTTTTTCATGTGCGCCAGCTGCAAATGTTGATACAGGTGTTGTCATACACACCACTTGCGCAATCTGTGCTCCAATAGGAACAAGAAAGGCGTTTGTGTGCATAAATGAGTAAAATAAATTAACTAAATTAATGAACTGAATCAATTTCAAAGTACCAGTTTTTTCCAAATGCAGTATAGTACCGTTTGGAATACTCTAGTACTGCGGTACTATTTTAGTACCGGTATACCATGCAACACTAGTCTGATCATAGATAAGCCTGCATAGATTAAAAAGGAGTTATGCTTTACACCACGTCATATAACAGCTGAGTGCTGCTGTTGGTGTTTCCACATGATGTAGTAACTGACTATATGATTAGAAACCTTTTGTACTCTGCAGCAGATGTTTTTAACTTCATTCAGTCAGACAGACATACAGTTGGTCCCATAACGTCAGATAAGTTACAGTTACAGTTATCACTTAGTACTAAGGAGAAACGTCCAGCACCAGTGTTTCTCTCGAAGTGGCTTCGGAGTCTATCGGCTTGTGTTTCTTCACTCAAATTAATAATGGCGGACAGTTGCCATCGTTAGCTTTAGCTTTAGCCGCTGTTGTTGTTTTGAGGCAGCCTCCAGAGGTGAAGTCAGATAAGGTAAGGGGTGTGATATTTCCGATTCACACTCTAAGCGTTGGACCAATCAGAGCAGAAATACTTTATTGATCCCCGAGGGGAAATTATTTATGTTACGTGAAAATATAAGAAATTTAAACAGTAGTATTTACAAATATATAGTTAAATAAACAGGAATTACTAACAAACATAAATGTAAATAAATAAATATATATATATATATATATATATATTGTAAGCTGAACAAGATTATTTACACAAGCAGAATATATACAGTCAGGGTGAAATGGGGTTATTGCACAAGTTACATTGGATTATTGCAGTGTGTGTGAAAAAGTCTCATGGCCACTCAGAGTGAGGAGTTGTACAGTATGATGGCCACAGGCAAGAATGATTTCCTGTGGCGCTCAGTGGTACATCTTGGTGGTATGAGTCTCCCACTAAAAGTACTCTTGTGCCTGACCAGCACATGGTGGAGTGGGTGTGAGACATTGTCCAAGATAGTTCGTAGCTTAGACAGCATCCTCCTATCTGACACCACCATCAGAGAGTCACACTCTGTTCCCACAACGTCACTGGCCTTGCGGATAAGTTTGTTGAGTCTGTTGGCGTCCGCCACCCTCAGCTTGCTGCCCCAGCACACAACAGCATAGAGGATAGCACTGGCCACCACAGACTCATAGAAAATCCTGAGCATAGTCCGGCAGATGTTGAAGGACCTCACTCGCCTCAGAAAATAGAGACAGCTCTGGCCCTTCCTGTAGAGAGCGTTAGTGTTCTTAGCCCAGTCCAGTTTATTGTCAGTGTGTACCCCCAGGTACTTATAGTCCTCCACAATGTCCACACTGAGCCCCTGGATGGAAACAGGGGTCACCGGTGTCTTGGTCCTCCTCAGATCCACAGCCAGTTCTTTTGTCTTTGCCACGCTGAGCTGCAGATGGTTCTGCTCACACCATGTGACAAAGATATCCACAACAGCCCTGTACTCATCCTCATCACCCTTGGTGATACATCCAACTATAGCAGAGTCATCTGAAAGACTTCTGAAGATGGCAGGTCTCAGTGCAATCGCTGAAATCCGTGGTGTAGAGGGTGAAGAGGAAGGGAGAGAGGACAGTCCCCTGCGGGGCCCCGGTATTGCTGACTACGCTGTCTGACACACAGCGTTGCAAGCACACATACTGCGGTCTGCCAGTCAAGTAGTCTACAATCCAGGACACTAGGGAGGCATCCACCTGCATTGCTGTCAGCTTGTCACCCAGTAGAGCTGGACGTATGGTGTTGAACGCACTAGAGAAGTAAAAAAACATGACCCTCACAGTGCTCGCCGGCTTATCCAAATGGGCGTAGACACGGTTGAGCAGGTAGATGATGGCGTCCTCAACTCCAAGTCGGGGCTGATAGGCGAACTGGAGAGGGTCCAAAAGTGGCTTGACCATGGGTCAGAGCTGCTCCAAAATGAGTCTCTCCAGGGTCTTCATGATGTGGGAGGTCAATGCCACGGGTCTGTAGTCCTTGGAGTCACTGGGACATGACATCTTTGGCACAGGAACGAGGCAGGATGTCTTCCACAGCAAGGGGACCCTCTGGAGACTCAGGCTCATGTTGAAGACATGCTGAAGTACTCCACATAGCTGGGGGGCACAGGCTTTGAGCACCCTGGGGCTGATACCATCAGGGCCTGCAGCCTTATTTGAGTGGAGTCTCATCAGCTGTCTTCTCACATGGTCAGCAGTGAAGCACATTGTAGAGGTGACGACACGTGGGAGAGGGGTGTAGTCCTCATGATGGAGAGTGCAGTCAGTCTGGCCACGGGGGGAGGAGGTGTGAGGAGGAGGGGGGGCGGGGGGAGTCAAGCAGGAGGGTGTTGAGGTGTGAGAGGGAGGAGTGGAGGAGGAGGGCAGAGTGGGACATGGTTGACCACGACAGATAGCAGAAGAGTCGGGGGGGGGGGGGATGGGCAGGGCCAGTAGTGTCAAATCTGTTAAAAAACAGATTCAGTTCATTGGCCCTGTCCATGCTGCCTTCAACTCCTCTGTGGTTGTTGGTCCTGAAGCCAGTGATGGTCCTCATTCCACTCCAGACCTCTCTCATGTTGTTCTGCTGGAGTTTCCTCTCCAGCTTCCTCCTGTACCTCTCCTTAGCCTCCCTTATCTTCATTTTCAGCTCCCCCTGTGTTGTTCTCACCTCCTCCCTGTTACCAGCTCTGAAGGCCCTCTTCTTTGAGTTGAGGATGACTTTGATGTCCTTTGTTACCCACAGTTTGTTATTTGGATAACAATGGACAGTCCTGGCTGGGACAGTGGAGTCCACACAGAAGCTGATGTAGTCCGTGATGCATTCTGTGAGCCCGTCGATGTCCTCCCCATGTGGCTCACAGAGTGCTTGCCAGTCTGTCACACCAAAACAGCCCTGCAGTGCCTCATAGGCCTCCTCTGACCATCTCCTCACTGTCCTCATGGTCGCAGGCTGGCTCTTGACTAGTGGTACATAGCAGGGGTTGAGGTGCACCAGGTTGTGGTCTGACCTACCCAGAGGGGGGAGGGGGGAGCAGCTGTATGCATCTTTAGCATTTGCATACAGCAAGTCCAGTGTTCTCTCCTCTCTGATAGGACAGCTCACATACTGTGTAAATGTGGGCAATGTTGTTTCCATGGTGACATGGTTGAAGTCACCCGAGATAGCTATGAAGGCACTCGGGTGTTTAGTCTGCAGGCGGGCTATGGCGGAGTGAATGACGTCACATGCCGACGTTGGGTTGGGGGGGGGTTACAATACAGTAAAACAAAAAAACAGTTACAATAATGGCATGTGAAAACTCCCTGGGCAAATAATACGGCCTGAGTCCAACAGCTAACAGTTCAATGTCCGGGCAACAGATACGTTCCTTAATAGAAATATGGTCAGGACTGCACCAGCGGTTATTTACTAGAACGGCAAGCTCCCCTCCTTTGCGCTTACCGCTCTCGGTGCAGTCCCGGTTGGCCCAAACAGTCTGAAAGCCGCTGATGGAGACATTGTTATTGGGAATGTCCTGGTGAAGCCATGTCTCAATGAAGCACATAAGACTACATTTCCGGTACTCCTTCTGACTCCTGGCGACCGCTGTCAGCTCGTCCATCTTATTTGCCAGTGACCTCACGTTGCCCATGATGAGAGAGGGGAGACATGGCTTATATCTTCTCTTCTCCATAAGCCTCCGTTGTCTCAACCCTGTTTTTTTCCGCCGCTGTTTACTTCCTCCCCTGCATCCTCGGTGTGTTTTCCTCCACAGTTCAGCTGGTATCTCCGATGTTCTGGCCGCCAAGCTGGCCGGCCTCAACGCAATCCGCTGATCTCTGGAGTAAAGAATGCGGCCATGAAGTTGTTGCGCAATGGTGCCGGGTCCGAATGAAATAAGTAATTCCGGAGTGAGGAAAACGAGCACAACTCTCTCAGTCAGCATGTTTGGAGAGGGCGCAGTTTCAAAATGACAGTCACAAAAAAGCAAGCACAAATACCAAACTTAATAAAGCAAAAAAGTAAGAAAACTGAGAAAACAAGCAGGAGCGACTGCAACAGGCTGCAAGCGCGGGCGCATGCGCACTAGGATGATGATTCCACAGAAGCAGAGCCTGATAGCTGAAGGCTCTGGCTCCTGATCTACTTTTGGAGACTTTAGGGACCACAAGTAACCCTGCATTCTCAGAACACAGTGTTCTAGTGGGATAATATGACACTATGAGCTCTCTAAGATATGACGGTGCCTGACCATTTAAAGTTTTGTAAGTTAGGAGTAGGATTTTAAATTAAATTGTGGATTTTACAGGGAGCCAGTGCAGAGAAGCTTAAACGGGAGAAACGTGATCTCTCTCTCTCTGACTCTCTTCATGTATAATTTTGTATACAGATTACTGTTAATTTATTATGTTGATCTGTTCTGTACGACATCTATTGCACGTCTGTCCGTCATGGAAGAGGGATCCCTCCTCAGTTGCTTTTCCTGAGATTTCTACCACTTTTTTTCCCGTTAAAGTTTTTTTTTGGGGGGGGGGTTTCCTTATCCGCTGTGAGGGTCCAAAGGACAGAGGGATGTCGTATGCTGTAAAGTCCTGTGAGGCAAATTGTTATTTGTGATATTGGGCTTTATAAATAAAATTGATCGATTGATTGATTGATTGATGTAAAATAGGATCGATGATAGTAACAAATTAATGTGAGCGGATCACAGGTTACATTACATGCCAACACGTCTGACTGTATGTGTAACTCACAGGCTGTAGGGAAGCACAGACAGTTCACAGATCCACTTACTTTCTTACTTTACTTATCCTCCTCATCCCAGCTGGGGCATAAGGCCACAATCATACACTGTCACTGAACCCTGTCCCGTGCTTTGACCTGTGCTTCGTCCCATGAGAGACCCATCTCCTTCAGTTACATCATCACTGTCCTTCGCCAGGTGTTTGGTCTGCCTTTCCTTCTTTTCCCAATCAGGGTCCACCTCAAGGCAACTTTTGGCAACCTGTCATTGGGCATCCTCAGCACATGACCGAGGCATCTTAACCTGCATTTCTTTATCTCGGGGGACATATGCATGCTTCCTGTCCTCTTGTAAAGTTCCACGTTGGAGATCCTGTTTGGTCAGATGATGTTACAAAACTTTTGCAAGCAGCTATTATGGAAGACATCAACCTTCTTCACGTCAGTTTTTGTCACTCTCCAGCACTCAGAGCCATATAGCAGGATGGCCTTAACATTACTGTTGTAGATCCTCATCTTATTTTTGAGGCTATACTGTTTAATTCAATTCAATTCAATTTTATTTATAAAGCCCAATATCACAAATCACAATTTGCCTCACAGGGCTTTACAGCATACGACATCCCTCTGTCCTTTGGACCCTCACAGCGGATAAGGAAAAACTCCCCAAAAAAACCCCTTTAACGGGGAAAAAAGATTTCCAGATGTTACGAAGTTGGCTCAAAGCACCTCTTGCTTTGTTAAGGCGTGCCATGATGTCTTTTTGGGTTCCACTTTTGCTGCTTACGTGACTTCTGATGTATATAAAATCTACAACACATTCAAACCACATACGGAGGTGGTTTCAAATGTGATTCCAGTTGGATTTTTACAGATCTGTTTCAATCTGAACACCTTGGTCGCTAAAATAGGATTTCCAAGTGTCTTCTGCGGCACTCGCAGTGTGACATGAACAGCAACGACGACGACGTAGATCTGGGGAGACGCTTGTTGCCTAGCGACACCTGTGGAGTTACAAGTGGAAGAAACAGTCAAGCCACGGGTTAAAGCATGGAGGAAAACAACAAAGCAAGGACAGACAAGGAGATGAAGTGCCTGATAGCTATCTTCGGGGATTCATCAGTTCAGAAAAAATTAGAAGGTACATACAGAAATAAAGCAATATCTCAGGACATAGCGTGCGGGATGGAGGAGCGGGGGTTATGTAGAATGCCACGGATAGTCAAAAATCTCAAACCAAGTACAAAGAAATTAAGGATGGGAACAACAAGAGTGGGGCTGGGTGCATAAGCTGCCCAGCCTACGAGTATCTTAACAAAATTCTTCATGACAGTGTGGATCCTAAATTTGTTCTGGACAGCGCAGAAGAGGAAGATCGTAACATTCTCTTTTTTTTCATACTTATATTTTCACAAGAACACACAATAAAAAGTCAATACACCAATGTCCATTCACCAATCAAAAGTTCAGAACGTCTTTTAAGGCCATGGGTTGCCAGAGATAACAGGCAACGCTACATGAGATGACGGCACAGGAGGGAAGAGAGGGATTTTTTTTTAGCTCGTTACACCCCCTTCCCCCTGAGAAAAGCCTGGACAGGCGACCACAACATCTCACCGCATTTATTCATTAAGATCCGTCGTAGCAAATCCATGGAAATCTTCATCCTCAGATTCCTCTTCGAAGATCTCCAGGATACGACGGCGCTGTTGCTTCTCCCATTCTGGTGCTGTGGGATAGCAAGGTTTCAGCTGCACAATGTTGACAACTCTGAGGTCCTCTCCGGAATCCTCCAGAACAATCTCGTAGTTGAGTGGGCTTAATTTTCGCACCACTCTGTTGGGGCCTTTCCAGCGTGGAGCAAGTTTGGCAGAGAACGATTTGTCTGCTTTGGAATAAGGGTGAGTTTTTAGCCACACTGTCCTTTTCCATAAACATTTGTTCTCTCCTATAACGGTCATAATTTAGTTTCTGCCGTGTTTTAGCTCTGTCTATGTTTTTTTTCCACAAATTTCTGTAGATCTACAATGTGATCCATTTGCTCATAAGCTGGTTCATCTGGTGTACTGAAATTCGGACTCAGCTCAGAGTCTATTGGTCCCCTCAGTGTCCTGCTAACATTAAGTTCAGCCAAGGTCACTCCAATGGACTCATGGACAGCAGTGTTGAGTGCAAAACGGAACTCTGGCAAGTATTTATCCCAGTGTTCGTGTTTATTTTCCACATAGGAAGAAATCATGGCCTTCAGATTTCTGTTTAGTCTTTATGTGAGGTTGGTTCGTGGATGATAAGGTGTAGTTTTCTTTTGTTTTAAATTCCACTTCTTACAGGTGTCTTCAAATACTGAGGAAATGAACTGGGAACCCTGATCGGAGAGGATGTAGTCTGGCACTCCCCAGCGAGTGAGGATTTCTCTGCTGAGCACCTGGGAAACTGTTTGAACAGTGGCCCGGCGCAGAGGAAACAACTCCACCCAGCGTGAGTAGTAGTCCTCAAAGACCAACAGGTAGTTGTTGCCAGCAGTACTCCGAGGAAAGGGTCCCATAATGTCCACCCCCAGCATTTCCCTTGGCCGACTAACCGTGGTCTGTTGTAATTTTCCAGGGCGTCGTCAGTTCTCTGGTTTCTGCACTTGACAGGTTTGACAGCACTGGACATAATTCTTCACATCCAGACTCATTTTGGGCCAATATGCTAGTGGTTTTTTTTTGTGACCAAATTTTTTATTGGTTTTTTCTTTTTGTTTTCATCATGGACGAAACACTACAACTGAAAAATACAGTACTGACAATACATGCCATATCTACATCTGTACTTGAGGGTATCCACAAATACATTAAGCATATAGTGTATTTATGTAAATTAGATGAATAGCAATAAAAAAAAATAAATTTGAGCAATACTCAAAATGTAAATATACCTTCACTTATCCTCCTATAATCCAAACAATAGTTTAAACCCTACTCTTTACCCCCACCCCCCCACCCCACCCCCTGTTGCCTGAGTTTAAACATTGAGAAAAAAAAAAACCCCAAAAAACCGGCAAGATCATTAGATTCACTAATCAAAACAAAATATAAGAATAAGTATCTACATACACACATATAATATTTGGAAGGAAGGGTATAGTTAATTCCAATATATTTGATAAAGTTCTTGTTACACTTTATCAGTATGCTAGTGTTTGAAGTCTGTCATATGTTTTGTACCTCCCTAGATGACCTGCTAGGGGATGATCATGGAAGAGGTGAAGCAACTGATCACGAAGAGATGAGGGGATGTATACCTGATAAAGGGTTTTATGAGGAAGCTGCAAAATCCGGTATACTTTGTCCTCCAAGATGGTGAACCTGGTGGCAGAATTGATGTGTTGTTCACCGGAGTATAGATTCATACACTTTCACAATCTCTGCATCAGCCCGCTGAGCTTTCCAGACGTCCTTATCTGATATTTGAAGAGTGTCAGACATTTCTGTCTTTGCTGGTTGTACAGTGGCGTAAGTGGGGAACTGATGGTTGATTTTATCCACAGGAGCTCTGGACAGGGCATCAGGAACAGTGTTGTATTTTCCTGTCCGATACTCAACTGTGAAGGTGAATTCTTGTAGTCTCAGTGCCCACCGTATTAGCCTTATGCTCGGTTTTTGAGTTTTGAAGACCCAGATCAGAGATGAATGATCAGTGACAACAGTGAACATCCTCCCCTCCAGATAATAGCGCCATTTTTCAAATGCCCATACCACTGCCAAGCACTCTTGTTCGGTGGTTGAATGGTTTCTCTCAGCAGGGTTCAGAGTCCAGCTAGCAAAAGCAATTACCTTTTCACTGCCCAGCCCTGTTGTTTGAGTCAAGACGGCACCCAATCCAACATCACTAGCATCAGTATAGACACTGAAAGCCAATGTGAAATCTGGATGCCAAGAATTGGTGGAGAGGCAAGAAGGTGTTTTAAGGTCTCGAAAGCCACTTGACATTCTGGTGTCCACATATATTTGGAACCTTTTCTCTTTAGAGCATTGAGAGTTTCGGCTATTTATGAAAAGTTGGGCACAAATCGGTGGTACCAGCCTGCCATCCCCAAGAACATCTGAAGCTTTTTGAGATTTCTTGGAGTGGGGAATGCTTGTACAGCTTGAGTCTTCTCCTTGTCAACCTGTACCCCAGCAACTGAGACCACATGGCCAAGGAACTTGAGAGATGTTCTGAAGAACTGGCATTTCTTCAAATTGATGGTCAGGCCTGCCTCTCGCAGTCTGTCCAAGACAGCTTGCAGGTCATAGTGATGTTGTTCCAGTGTGGATGAATGGATGATGATGTCATCTAAATACACCATGCAGATTTTTCCTCTGAGATCTCCCAAAATCAGCTCCATAAGTCTCTGGAATGTAGCAGGAGCATTCTTCAGACCAAAAGGCTTCACTTCAAACTGAAACAGGCCAAACAGACAGATGGAAGCAGTTTTTTCCTTGCTTCCTTCATCCATCGGTACCTGCCAGTAGCCACTGTTCAAATCAATGGTGGTGAAGACAGAAGATCCAGCGAGTGATTCCAAAATCTCCTGTATGTTTGGAATGGGGTAGGCATCAGTCTGAGTTGAAGCATGTAGCTTCCTGTTATGGGCACAAAATCGTGACCTTGGATTGTTCTTTTTGGGAACTAGCATGACTGGAGCAGCATATGGAGATGTGGAAGGAGTGATGATTCCCTCTGCTAACATTTATTCAATGTGAGTTTTCATTTCCTGTAGTTCTGCAGGGAAACAGCGGTATGGTTTCTGTCTTATTGGCATGTCATGAGAGAGTAGGATGTTGTGAGACAAGATAGTTGTTTGACCACCCTTTTCTGTACAAACATCAGTATTCATTTCCAGTTGTCTGCACAATCTCTGTTTTCCAGCCTCATCCAGATGAGGCTGGAAAACAACCTCATCCAGATGAGGCTGACTGAATGGCTGCATCCAGTTTACTCAGTGAAGGACCACTTGAGAGTTCCTGCACTGCCAAGGCTGGAGGAACAGCAGAGTAAAAGGCAACTTGAAGTAAGGGAGGAGCTCTCTCCTGCCCTACTACTGCTTCCCGGATAAAGTAGTATTTCTGTTTGAGGTCTGATTTGTACCAGTAAGTGTTCTCGGATACATCAAACTGTAACCCAGAAAGGAAAACAAAGTCAAGGCCCAGGACAGCAGGTAGAGCCAGGCATGAAGTAGGTAAGACCACCACAGGAACCTTCACAGTTTGTTGTTGAACAGTTAACTGTAAATCACACAAGCCGTGAGGATATCTTCCTGTGCCATCAGCCAGATACAAAGGGCCTTCAAGCCAGGGTTTTAACACCTTGTCATGTCCTCCCAGTTCCCTCCAGAGGGTGTCATTTATTAGAGCGTATGTAGAACCAGTGTCCAGAATGGCAGTTCCTGTCCAAAAATCAACAGTAACAGGGGCTACTAGCTGTCGAGGCAGGGGCTTTGTTGTTGTGTCTTTGCAGGAAGAAGATTCTTTCCATGGTGGGTGAGTGTATTGAGTGTGGGATGAGTTTGAGCCTTTCCGGTGTTCTGACTGGTCTGGGAAGGTGATGGTTTGTAAAATTTGTTCTTTCCAGATTGATATTGTGGACAAGCTGAGGGAGCATGAGAGTTTTTACAGGGCCAGCAGAAAACCTGAGGGACACCAGGTGGACTGGATGGAGGCAGGTGGGGAACATTATCAGCCTTGGGTGGTTTTTCCATCAACTTGTTCCGTTGTTCATACTGATGTTGATTTTCTCTATCTTTTTCCAGCTGTTGACCAAGACGAACCAATGCCTCCACAGTATTTATATTGCTGCCTCTTAGTTGACTAGCCAGCTTGGGGTTGATGTTTTTCAATGTCAACTTGACAACTTGCTGTTCGGTGATTTTTGGGTTCCATCTTTTACACAAAGACCTGTACATATATGCAAAATCCCTGATGCTCTCATCCTCACCTTGTATACGGGTCGTGACCCGCTCAGCTAGTTCGTCCTGATAATCTTCAGAGAGGAAGGCAGAATGAAATCTCTTTTCAAATTCTGTCCAGGTGGTTATTTCCAGACGTGCAACATCACACCAGTCACGAGCTGTTCCATGTAGCACATTATGAAGAGTGGCAATGAGTTCACTGTCTGTGAGTGGATGTAACGCCAGAAAATCCTTACATTTTTCCAAGAATAGTAAGGGATCCTGTGTATCTTCCAGTCTTCCAAACATTGGAAATTGCATTTTTATTGGACTTTTTTTCACGATAAACACTCCTGGCTTTGTGGGGAATATCAGAGGAAACTGGTGAAATGAGCTCCTCATCTGCATCACCAGGGTACCTAGTGGACTGTAATCTTTGACGTTGTGTCTCAGCATCATATTTGAATGGTTGATGTTTGACAGAGAGTCTGAACAGAGGCATTGACAAGTGCTGAGGGATGCAGTGATGATGAGAGGCTCCTGATACTTGATATTTCTCCCTTCAATGCATCATTTTTTATAGCACAGTGTGACACTTCCTCCTCCACATGTTGCATTGTAGCAGTCATTGGGATAAGGACGGCTTTGAGGTTCTGTAACAGTTCAGTGTGATATTGTTGAAGGCGCCAGTTTATTGTGCTCGTGAACTGTTTATGGATGTATTGAAATTGCTTGTTCATTTTGTCCTCCAGATCCTTTAGTTGTTTTGTATGTAGTTGTGATTTTCTCTGTGCTTTCCTGAAAGTAGCTCTTTAACTCCTCCTTATTTTGATTCAAGAATTGAATATCTGTGTTGTCCATGTTTCCAGATCTGTCCTCCAGATCCTTTAGTTGTGTTTTGTATGTAGTTGTGATTTTCTCTGTGCTTTCCTGAAAGCAGCTCTTTAACTCCTCCTTATTTTGATTCAGGAATTGAATATGATATGAATTGAATATCTGTGTTTTCCATAGCCTGTTTAAGTGAACCTCTAACTTGTTTTTTTGTTTCCATTTCAGAGATGTTTAGTGGCAGGGGAAATACGAGGGACTAGCTACCTCAACTTTTTGCCTGAGCTGCCGCAGGGTGCGGACTAAACGGGCGAAGTACTTGTCTGTCCACCAGAGTAGACTTGTGCCTCTTTTTTTTCCCTGAGGCGCTGTGTGACGTCATCTTTTAAGGCCATGGGTTGCCAGGGGTAACAGGCAACGCTACATGAGACGGCGGCACAGTAGGGAAGAGAGGGATTATTTTTTAGCTCATTACAACATGCAGATCGGATCTGATCATTTGCAATATGTAATGCAAAGGGTCAGTCAGTAAGATCGGATTCTGATCAGATTTGCAAAAAAATTGGATTTGGGCTGCAGTCTGAACAAGGCTTATGTGCAGACCAGTTCGTTTAGCATAATTGCTAAGCTGGCCAGGGTTTTCCTGGAGGTGGGCATGTGTGTATGACATGACTGCCAGATCATCTGCAAAGTCAAGGTCTTCCATGAATGTGAATGGGGTCCACTGGATTCCATGGGGCGGTCTGATGTTGTTTGACGCATCACCCAGTCTATAATGATTGAGAACAGGATAGGTGAGAGAATGCAACCTTGTCTAACACCAGACTTCACAGAAAATGATTCGAAATGATGAGTCAGGTTGTTATCTAGAATCACACTGCATTCAAAGTGTTTATAGAGTGTCCTTATGATGTTTACCATTTTGAGTGTGTAGTGAACCACAGTGAAGTGTTGTGAACGCAACCCAGGTAGTCCAGCAAAACTCCTCCCTTAGCTCCTCCCCCTGCCCAGGTGCAGTGTAAAAGGCCTCAATTGGCTCAGTTCAGCCTTTTGCTGGTCCCTGGTGGTGTTTGCCTGCTGAAGGTGGTAAGTAGGGCCTCCATTTTGTGTTTTCTGGTTGATTTAAAGTTGTTCCCCCCACTAATGTGCCTTTTTGTGTTTCAGGCTCACCTGCTGAAGGTGGCTCACCTGCTGCTGTTCTGCTTTTGTTTTTGTTAAGTTTGCCTTTTCTTTTCCCTATTTCTTTTCCTTTTGGACCAGCTTCATCTGTTTTGGCCTTATTTACTTACTTTGCTCATTTTGTATGGTTTTGATTTGTTCTTTTGGTCCAGATTTATTAGGTTTGCTTACTTTTAATACATTTGTGTTTGACATCTTTCTTTGAGTGTATGTTTTGAGATATTGTTTAATTATCAACTGGGTTGTTGGTGGTGGTGTTGTTTTTGTTAACTTTTGATTCTCTTTGTTTCAGGAAGTGTCTTTTTGTTGTTTGATTTTCAGTGCGGACTGGGTGTCCTCAGGTGGGAGGCTAGACACCGTGGTGAGAACCTCACTCCTGTTGCATGCAAGTAGGCACTGGGGCTCTTTTAGTGCATGTTTTGTTGTAGTGTTTGTAGTGTTGCCCCCCAGACTAGTGAGACGGGGTACTTTTCCAGTAGTCTGCCCCCACTGAGGCCTCAGCCCACTGATTTTAGTTATTATACTTATTTCATTAGAGTTTTAGTATTGCTATAGTTGGCTTCTTTTAGATTGTTTCTGTTAATAAAATATATTTTCTTGTACTTACCTGGTTTGCAATCTTTTCTTTCAGCAGTTCCAGTTTCTCTTTTTTTAAGGTTTACTTTACAGCATTATAAATAAAAATACTTGTTTTATTTATCTACTGTCTCTGCCTCATCAGTCTTGACCCTGTGCCCTTACAGAATTTGGTTTTCATATCCTGTGTTGCAAGTCCCCATGTGGCGTTGTCGGTCCCTAAGTTAGTTTCCTTCCCTCCTTAGTTATTTCTATTTTTCCCCCTTATTTACATTTGTAAAACTCCACTCCTTGCCACAAGTGGTATACTATAGGTCTGTATGATCTTCCATAGGCTCTCCCGGTGAACACTATCAAACACCTTCTCAAAGTCAATGAAGTTACACACTGTTCTGTGATGTTCTTTAGAGTAAAGATCGAGTTCATCCTCAACCTTTCTGGAATCCAGCCTGTTCCTCTCTAAGCTTGGGATCTATGGCATTTTCCAATCTCTCAAAGAGGACTCTGCAGAAGATCTTGCTAGGGACAGAGAGAAGTGTTATGCCTTGCCAGTTGTTACAATTCTTAAGATGTCCTTTCTAAGGAAGCCTGCATATGAGACCCTTGCTCCAAACCTTGTGGGATGACATTTTGCTCCCAGATCTTAGCAAAGAGCTCAGTCAGAATCCTGGAGGCTGTGGTGATATCTGCCATAAGTAGTTCTGCTTGCAGCAAATCAATTCCAGGGGCTTTCCCCTTCATTTGTTTGATTGCTGCTTCTTCTTCAGCTTGGGATGGAGGGTTGGTGTTCATGTCTATCGGGCTAACACTACATAGAGCAGACAGGGAGGCTGCATCATTTGGTAAGCTCCGTGGTGGCGGTCTGGCACTATACACAAACAGTTCATGGTGCTGTGATGTTAAAGAGGATCTCCCAGTTCTGCTCTCAGGATGTGAAGTTTTTGACTGTGAAATGTCAACCCTTTTCATCTTACTATTGCACTATATGTTCTTTTTGATATGTTGCACAAATTGTTTTTAAATGTTTTGTTTCATTTTGCTTGGGGTATGCGAAATGTCATTTCGTTTTTGTGCTGCGCATTAAAATGACAAAGAAGTTCAGTTCAGTTCATAACCTTATATACAGATGCAGCCACTTCAAATTTAACTAAGATTTAGAGGTGCTTGTATTTTACCTAGTAGTATTTCCATTCTATGCTTGACCATCGTTGCGGCTGCATGTGAGGATGAAATGCCAGTTTCAGCCTGTGATCTCTCACTGACTGACTGACAGCCTCAACCAAGTGACATTTTACAATTCTTCATATTTAAAACTAATGAAATTCGTTCGTTTAGTGACATTTTACAATTCTTCATATTTAAGAATAACGAAATTCATTTCTGCACATGATTACAATTCTCCTCTGCTCTCTGTATCGTGCACAGCGGAGTCGTGTTGGCAACCATGCACCGCTCCACACTGACGTGCCTCTGCCACTGTACAGTCACAGATGTGTTGCAGCATATGACAGGATCCATCAGACACATGAACGCGCTCAAATGGTCATCAATATTACGGCGTGCATGTGCATTTGGGACAGCTACTTCAGTCAAGATATTCTATGACTGCGCTCTCCAGTGCTTAATCCCGTCTGTGTACACTTCCACTCAGTCCCATCTTTTCCAGTTGAATGGCCCTCACACAGATCTGGTTGATCCGACACTATACAAAATACATAAAATTTGTTTTACAAGTATAATCTTGCTAGAAACTACTGAATGCCATTATATATATAAATATATATATAATTAGTAAACGTGTTTAGTGAGAGTGGGGACTTGCCTTTCACAACATCAGAGGGCTGCTGTGATTGTGAGGGTCCTCATTTTCAGATGACTCCTCCTTGCCAGGTGAAAAGGACGGATCATCGGACTCTCCCTCATCCAGTTCTTCTTCTCTCATTTCCGCTGTTGTGTCTCCCCCCATCTGTCGCTCCCTCAATCACCTCTCCCCCATTTCATTCTCCATCACTTACGTCCTGAAGCATCGCCAGAGCTTGTTCGACATTCATCCATTTTCTCTGGTTCATAATTAGGCTACAGGATCCAAATCCCTCTCCTTTCCTCTTTTCTGTCTGTCTGTCTGTCTGTCAAAACTAGCTTGTATTTCGCAGAGAGATGTTAGAGTTTTATTGTGACAAAGTTACAAGCATTTGAAAATGGCAGGGAGGTAAAAAATTACCCATTGGCGGTTCTAGTGTTAATAAATAGTAATAGACATTTTATCACAAAATCCTCTTGCATCAGATCTTGTGAAATATTATTTCCATGAATCAGTTTAGACAGACAGTGACAGATCAATGAGGTGAAGCCGCGCTGAGTGCAGCAGGTAGAGCGTGTGCAGAGCGTTGTACAGTCCCAACGTCAAAATGATAATTAAAAAAGAAAAGCTCTCTGTAATTATTTCCAATATTCACAAGCTGTTTTTATCTAACGAAGATTCTGCTTCAGTCCATATTTGTTGGCATGTAGTCTGAAAAACAACATTTTTGCTGAGGTTAAAAAAAAATCCTTGTCTTTCGCACATTCTGTAGACGGAGTGGGGTAGTGTAACAACACTATAAATTACATTTATAGAGCCATGATAATGGTATTATATATATGTATTGTTATATATACAATACAGGCCAAAAGTTTGGACACACCTTCTCATTCAATGCGTTTTCTTTATTTTCATGACTATTTACATTGTAGATTCTCACTGAAGGCATCAAAACTATGAATGAATACATGTGGAGTTATGTACTTAACAAAAAAAGGTGAAATAACTGAAAACATGTTTTATATTCTAGTTTCTTCAAAATAGCCACCCTTTGCTCTGATTACGGCTTTGCACAGTCTTGGCATTCTCTCCATGAGCTTCAAGAGGTAGTCACCTGAAATGGTTTTCCAACAGTCTTGAAGGAGTTCCCAGAGGTGTTTAGCACTTGTTGGCCCCTTTGCCTTCACTCTGCGGTCCAGCTCACCCCAAACCATCTCGATTGGGTTCAGGTCCGGTGACTGTGGAGGCCGCAGCACTCCATCACTCTCCTTCTTGGTCAAATAGCCCTTACACAGCCTGGAGGTGTGTTTGGGGTCATTGTCCTGTTGAAAAATAAATGATCGTCCAACTAAACGCAAACCGGATGGGATGGCATGTCGCTGCAGGATGCTGTGGTAGCCATGCTGGTTCAGTGTGCCTTCAATTTTGAATAAATCCCCAACAGTGTCACCAGCACAACACCCCCACACCATCACACCTCCTCCTCCATGCTTCACAGTGGGAACCAGGCATGTGGAATCCATCCGTGCACCTTTTCTGCGTCTCACAAAGACACGGCGGTTGGAACCAAAGATCTCAAATTTGGACTCATCAGACCAAAGCACAGATTTCCACTGGTCTAATGTCCATTCCTTGTGTTTCTTGGCCCAAACAAATCTCTTCTGCTTGTTGCCTCTCCTTAGCAGTGCTTTCCTAGCAGCTATTTGACCATGAAGGCCTGATTCGCGCAGTCTCCTCTTAACAGTTGTTCTAGAGATGGGTCTGCTGCTAGAACTCTGTGTGGCATTCATCTGGTCTCTGATCTGAGCTGCTGTTAACTTGCCATTTCTGAGGCTGGTGACTCGGATGAACTTATCCTCAGAAGCAGAGGTGACTCTTGGTCTTCCTTTCCTGAGTCGGTCCTCATGTGTGCCAGTTTCGTTGTAGCGCTTGATGGTTTTTGCGACTCCACTTGGGGACACATTTAAAGTTTTTGCAATTTTCCGGACTGACTGACCTTCATTTCTTAAAGTAATGATGGCCACTCGTTTTTCTTTAGTTAGCTGGTTGGTTCTTGCCATAATATGAATTTTAACAGTTGTCCAATAGGGCTGTCGGCTGTGTATTAACCTGACTTCTGCACAACACAACTGATGGTCCCAACCCCATTGATAAAGCAAGAAATTCCACTAATTAACCCTGATAAGGCACACCTGTGAAGTGGAAACCATTTCAGGTGACTACCTCTTGAAGCTCATGGAGAGAATGCCAAGAGTGTGCAAAGCAGTAATCAGAGCAAAGGGTGGCTATTTTGAAGAAACTAGAATATAAAACATGTTTTCAGTTATTTCACCTTTTTTTGTTAAGTACATAACTCCACATGTGTTCATTCATAGTTTTTGATGCCTTCAGTGAGAATCTACAATGTAAATAGTCATGAAAATAAAGAAAACGCATTGAATGAGAAGGTGTGTCCAAACTTTTGGCCTGTACTGTATATAAACTGAGCATATTTAATGATTATCAATATATATATATAACATAGGGAAAATACCCCAAGAGTCAGCGAGAGCAGGGGTGGAAGATGACTCACAGGTGGATTACACGGTAACAGACATTGGAACGGACATGACTATGACTTGGATCTGTGACTCAGTGAAGGATAGGGGCACGGACCTATCCACCAGGGCTAGAATTAGCAGCACTCAGGACAAGGCGAGCACATCTGTAGAGGATAAAAGTAGCATAGTTGAAAACAAGATGCTTCTGGTTCGTCCTTGTGGCTGGCAGAAAGTAACATCAGTGAAATGCCTCAGAACTCATCAGGGAAAGAAGAAGTGTGTGGCAAAGAAAGGGCAGAGTAGCCACATTGATCAGTACTTCTTAAGAAGTCAGTCGAGTCAGTCGGATGAAGTCCAGCGGCAGGTAGAAAACCACAGGTCACAGGATATCAGTAACGCTGCCACTGAGGAGGAGGAGGAGGAGGGGGTGGTAAGAGAGGATGCGGGTGACACTGAGGCCAGTATGCCAGTCAGAGAGAGAACCATGGAGCAAAAGGTTAGAGTTAGATGGCCTAGAGCAAATGACAGTAAAGAATGGGAGATAGTTAATAGAGATTTGTCAGTAATGTTGAGTAGGCTGAGAGGAAATGCAATGGAAAGATGGGAGATATAATGTAATGGCCGAGTTAGCAAGATGCAGTAATAGGATACGAGAGAGAGAGAGAGAGAGAGAGAGAGAGAGAGAGAGAGAGAGAGAAGGTGCCCGGTGTATTATAGGGGGTCCTCCGGCAGACTAGGCCTAAGTCAGCCTAACTAGGGGCTGGTACAGGGCAAGCCTGAGCCAGCCCTAACTATAAGCTTTATCAAAGACGAAAGTCTTAAGTCTAGTCTTAAATGTGGAGACGGTGTCTGCCTCCCAGACTGTAACAGGAAGATGATTCCACAGGAGAGGAGCCTGATAGCTGAAGGCTCTGGCTCCTGATCTACTTTTGGAGACTTTAGGGACCACGAGTAACCCTGCGTTCTCAGAGCACAGTGTTCTGGTGGGATAATAAGGCACTATAAGCCCTCTAAGATATGATGGTGCCTGACCATTTAGAGCTTTATAAGTTAACAGTAGGATTTTAAATTCAATTCTGGATTTTACAGGGAGACAGTACAGAGCAGCTAAAACAGGAGAAATATGATCTCGTTTCTTAGTTCCTGTTAGTACATGTGCTGCTGCATTGTGAATTAGCTGGAGAGTTTTTAAGGACTTACTAGACCTACCTGATAATAGAGAGTTACAGTAATCTAGCCTTGAGGTAACAAAAGCGTGGACCAATTTTTCTGCATCTTTTCGGGTCAGAATAGGCCTAATTTTTGCAATATTACGCAGATGAAAAAATGGAGTCCGTGAGGTTTGTTTTAACTGAGAATTAAAAGACAAATCTTGATCAAATGTTACTCCGAGGTTTCTTACGGTAGTGCTAGAGGCCAAAGCAATGCCATCTAGAGAAACTATGTCATCAGACAAAGAGTCTCTGAGTTGTTTGGGGCCAAGAACAATAACTTCAGTTTTGTCTGAATTTAACATCAGGAAATTGGTGCTCATCCAGGTTTTTATGTCTTTAAGGCAGTTATGGAGTTTAGTTAATTGATTACTTTCTTCTGGCTTCATCGATAAATACAACTGTGTATCATCTGCATAACAATGGAAATTTATAGAGTGATTTCTAATGATGTTACCTAAAGGAAGCATATATAGAGTAAATAGGATTGGTCTGAGCACAGAACCTTGCGGAACTGCATCAGTGCTATGATGCACTCTATATCCTGACTGAAATTCCTCAAATAAATTATTATCATGAAGAAAATCACACAGCTGGTCTGCGACTACTTTCTCAAGGATCTTTGACAGAAAGGGAAGATTAGATATTGGTCTATAGTTGGCTAACACCTCTGGATCCAGGGTGGGCTTTTTTAGTAGAGGTTTAATTACAGCTCCTTTAAAAGACTGCGGTACATAGCCTGTAAATAAGGATATATTGATCATATCTAATATATGAGTGTTAACTAAAGGTAAGACCTCCTTAAGTAGCCTAGTCTAAGAGACACGTTGATGATTTAGATGAAGAAATCACTGCGGTCAATTTTTGAACAGAAACTGGGGAGAAGCAATCTAAATATATATTAGGTCTTACAGCTGTGTTTGAGGTTAGGTAGGTAGTATCTGAGGGCAGGAGGTCATGAATTTTGGCTCTAATAGTTAGAATTTTATCATTAAAAAAGCTCATAAAATCATTACTGCTAAGGGCTAAAGGAATACAAGGCTCAATAGAGCCTTGTATTCCTAGAGCCCTAGAGGGGTAGGGTAGAGACCGGATGGCAGCGTGAGACCGCGAGACCACTGTGGGATTTTGAGATTCAACATGGCGGCGCCTAGCTGCTAGATTAGATATCAACAAACTAGCCAAATAAATATAATTACCTAACGGGTGACAACTCCAGCCTGCACCATCAGCCAGAGTGGAGGACCTAGAAGAGTTTATCGATCAATACTACTACGAGTGCGTCATGGAGGGTCCTGCCGACAACCCCAATAAGAGGAAGAAGACCGACTCAGCCACCGACACACAAGACTTGTTATCCTCCGAATTTAGCGTCTTGGAATCCATCAACAAGAAGCTAGAAGTGCTCGGTATGCTTCACCAGGAGATAAAAGACCTGAAGGTAAGCTTGGAGTTCACTTACCAGCAGATTAGCGACCTGCAGCAAAACAACGCTGAACTCCGCTCCACCTTAGCGGCGGTCGCTTCAGATGTAGATCTTCTCAAAAAGGAAAATAAACTCCTTAAGGAAACTGTCCTCAACGTGCAGTCCAGAAGCATGAGAGACAATTTAATCATTTCTGGCATCCCGGAGAGCACACCAGACAACCCAGAAGTCCAGGTAAAAAAGTTCATGGTGACGGCCCTCAAGATCCCGACGGAGACTGTCAACAACATCACCTTTCACGCGTCCACAGGCTCGGACCCGAGGAGGCCAGCGTCCTCGTCCGATCATCGCCAAATTCGAACATTATCAGCAGAAAATGCTCGTTAAGAGTAAAGGACGAGCTAAAAGGCGCCGTTTGGTATGAACGATCAGTTCCCCAGGGAAATCAACGAGAGGCGTAAAGTGTTATATCCCATTTTAAAAGAGCACAGGCAGAAGGGAAATAGGACCTCTCTTGTGGTCGACAAATTATACATAGATGGGCAGCTGTTCCGCCACTCTACCACCACCCCATGGCTCTTCTAAGTGAGATAAGCGCCCCTAAAACCACAAAACAAAGTAGAACCATAGCTTAATTGTATCATAAAAGGAATAAAAAAAAAAATTAAAAAAAAAGATGTGTGTATACATGTATATATATATATTGGGGCTGCACTATTCTTGAAATAAATAAATAAATATATGTATGTATATTTCATTCAAAATGGTACTCTGACACATTTCTCCTGCAACAGATAATTAAGCATTCCTGCGATTGCAATGCAATTAATTATGCGGCCCTGGTATATATGTATGTATATATGTATATATGCAGATGTATATGTATGTACATGTGGTTCTATGGATATGTGTGTGTATATATATATATATATATATATAATGAACACAACACTGACTTATTGAAAAGAAAAAAAAAAAAAATCTCACAGGGTGTGAATGTACACTTCACATACTCCACCCAGCATTCTCCCTTTCCTTCTCTATTCCCCTCCCCTGTCCCTCTCGCTCACTCCCCCTCCCTAACCTCACACACAAATACACTCGATGTAACCCCTTTGTTTTTCAGGTTTGTAAATACCTCAAGGCACAGGCGCTTCTGGTTGTTGAACATGCTTGTATATATTCTAATGCTCTGCTCCATAACCCTGCGATGCTTCACCATGACACATCGGTTGACTGTAATACATACACTTAACAATTACACATACTCATGCAAAATCCACACAGATAGAAACTCACTTAGAAACACACACAGATCATTCTCCATACCCACACACAGTATGATAAAACCCCCACTTTGTCAATGTCACACCTAAACTTGGTTTCCTGGAATGTACATGGCATCCGCTCACAGGCGAAAAAAATTAAAGTGATGGGCTTTGTCACAAGATTGAAAACAGATATTTTTCTCCTACAAGAAACCCACTTGCTAAAGTCAGAAGAAAAATCTCTTAAAGATCCAAATTTTAATCAAATATTTTCATCCTGCTATAACAACAGACAAAGAGGTGTCTCTATCATGGTCCACAAGAGACTACCATTTACTTTAAACAGCACAGTAACAGACCCAGAAGGCCGCTACATCATTATTCAGGCAACAATCTTTAACAAATTATATACAATCCTTAATCTGTATGCCCCTAATAATGATGATCCAGCCTTCTTTCACACAGTCTTCTCTTTACTATCTAACCTATCAGACAGCTCGACAACTATAATTGGAGGAGACTTTAACACAGTCCTAAATGCTTCATTAGACCGATCTAGCAACTCAGTACACACAAAGCAATCACAATCGGCTAAGGTAATACAGGAATATATGGATGATTTTGGGCTTGGCGATGGCTGGAGACTCAAATACCCATCGAAGAGGGAATATACTTTCTTCTCTCCTGTGCATCGCTCATTTTCAAGAATTGACTTTTTTCTCTTAAATAACTCCATCTCACAAAAAATTACCACAGAAATACACCCCATTATTATCAGCGACCATGCACCAATATCACTCAATCTGCAAATAGAAACTATCCATAAACGGTCCCCAACATGGCGCTTTAATATCTCTTTACTTAAAGACCCAGACTTTGACAAAATGGTGAGACGGGAGTGGGCAAACTTTCTTGAAGACAATGACTCTCCAACTTTATCTCCATCTTTAATATGGGAAACTGGGAAGGCAGTAATCAGAGGAAAAATTATATATACTCCTCCTACAAGAAGAAACATGAATTGCAAGCAGAAAAAAACATTGAGTAAAAAATTAAACAACTAACACAGGAATATGCAAACAATCCAAGTGATCAAGTATGGACCCAATTACAGTGTACAAAATCGCAACTGGACAATATTCTATCAAAGAAAACTGAATTTATCATACAGCAACTAAGATATAATAATTTTGAACACAGTAACAAATCAGGAAAATTTTTGGCTAATCAGCTCCAACACAATAAAGAAAAATCTCTGATACCAACAATCCAGGGGCCGTCCGGAAATTATACACAATCTCCTCAGGAGATCAATCAGATTTTCTATTCTTTCTACCATAACTTATATTCAACAGTAAACAATCCAAACCCAGAAGATATTCAGGCTTTTCTCGATAACCTAAATTTACCTCAGTTACCCACGGAACACAGAAATATGTTAGACGCCCCCCTGACTATTAATGACCTGCAGAGTGCATTAGACAAAATGCCAACAGGTAAGGCTCCAGGTCCAGACGGCTTTCCTGCCGAATTTATAAAACATTTCTGGACAATATTAGCACCACTTTTCATCAGGACAGTGACAGAGATCAAAAAGAACGGAGGTATAAGACCTCACATGAATACAGCAGCAATCAAATTATTACTAAAGCCAGACAAAGACCCCACACTTCCTTCTAGCTACCGTCCTCTATCACTAATTAACAGTGATATCAAAATTATCTTAAAGGCACTCGCTTCTAGACTGGAGAAAATAATCGCATCAATAATTCATAATGATCAAACGGGCTTCATTAATGGCAGACACTCAAGCAATAATGTCAGAAGAGTTCTCAATCTGATAAGTAAAGCACAACGCGTTAATACAAAAGCAATTATTTTGTCACTTGATGCAGAAAAAGCCTTCGACAAGGTCAACTGGTCCTTCCTATTTGCCACCCTGAGTGGATTTGGCTTTGGAGAGTCATTTATCCAGTGGGTTTCAGCCTTATACAATTCCCCTAAGGCCACAGTCACCACCAATGGGATCACATCTAAAAGCTTCATTTTGCAGAGAGGAACCAGACAAGGGTGCCCACTCGCCTCTACTGTTTGCAATATTCATCGAACCATTGGCTATAGCAGTCCGTCAGAACAGCAAGATCATAGGTATCCATTCCGCCAATTCAGAACATAAAATTAATCTATATGCCGACGACATTTTACTTTATCTACAAGAACCGAAATCGTCTTTACATGAAGTATTTAATCTCATAACACATTTCTCGAAACTTTCGGACTACTCCATCAACTGGTCCAAATCGACAATAATGCCAATAACGGAGAACTCTTGGAATCCTGCAGACCAAAAATTTTCTCTCCCTGTGGGCAACATAAGATATCTTGGCATAAATATTTCACCCAAACTATCAGACCTGGTCCACCTGAACTTTAGCCCTGCTAGATAAGATCTGTGGTGACCTGAAGCGCTGGAATAATCTTCCCATCTCCTCCTGGGACGAATAGCCACAGTTAAAATGAAAATTCTACCCCAAATTAACTATTTTTTTTCCATGATTCCATTCACACCCACATCAAAATGGTTCCTGTCATTAGATTCTGCAATTATAAAATTCTACTCAAAGAACAAGACAGCAAAAATTAGCCTAAGCACCCTTCAGAAAAACAAATTGGAAGGGGGATTGGACGCTCCTAACTTTAAACATTACTATTTAGCTAACCAGCTACAATACCTATTGAAATGGTTAAATCCTAATGAAGACTACAACTCCTGGCTCGAACTTGAACAGGCGGACTGCAACAATATAAAACTCTCTGACCTCCCGTTTATCACCACTACACTCAGACGTCATAACTGTTTTAAGAACCCAATGATTGCTTCCACCTTATCAGCCTGGTGGAAAACACTAGAAATCACAAACTCTCCGATAGAACCTTGCTTGCTCTCTCCAATTTGGCACAACCCGGATTTTGAAATTAACAAAAGACCTCTCCATTTTAGCACATGGGAGATGAAGGGAGTAACTCATCTCCATCACCTTTTCCAAGACAATATACTTATGACATACACAAACTTATTTCAAACTTTTGAAATAAGAAATGGCACTTTGCAGCCACCAGAATTTGCCAAACATATTACAAAGCTTTCTCCGAGCAATAAGAAGAACCTTTCTAAGATTTATAAATTACTGTCAAAGACCAGTTCTATACATTTACCAACTTTAAAATGGGAAAAAGAACTAGGTGTACCACCGGACCCTGACTTCTGGACTCAGATATGCAAAAATACATTTAAGATGACAAGACACACAAATATACAACTTATCCAATTTAAAGTACTCCACAGAACACACATCACCCAACAAAAGATGAATAGAATGGGCTTTAGTCAATCTGACACATGCACTCAGTGTACTCAGAACACTGCAGACACCTACTTTCATGCACTCTGGTTATGTTCACCCGTCCAGCACTTCTGGTCTACAGTCACTCAAAAACTCTCCTCCATTTTGGACTGCAGGATCCCATTATCTCCCAACCTGTGCTTAATTGGTGACCTGATGACAATTGACCTCCCAAACAGCCACTGCAACTCTCTTCTTGTAGCTCTCGCCATCGCCAAGAAAACAATCCTAGTCAACTGGAAAGATAAACAGACCCTCAACATCAAACACTGGCTGAATCTCCTTGTAGAACATATTTCGCTGGAGAAAATATCTGCTGGCCACAGAAACCAATTAACATTACAGAAAAATGGTCACCATTTATTCACTCACTAAACGTGTCTGTATAGTGCCACTCAGCCTGTGAGCATATGCCACCTGTACATATAAATATTACAACTCAAGAAAGACTGTTGTGTAATATGTAACGTGTTTCTGTTAATGATGTAACCCCTAATCCCTCTATCTCTCTCACCACAATACACCACAGCAGTTCATCAGAACTCAAGGTCTTAAGCATGTGTTAGGTGCACCTTCTTCCCTTTGAATCTGGGCCTGCTCCCTGGCTCTGTGGGGGATTGCGGGGCCGGGCGGTTTCCCCTGGGGGCGGATGCATCTGGACTGCTCGCCCTGTGTGCCTGGGGGGGCGGGGTCTCCTCGTGCTCCCTGGGCCTGGGGCGGCGTGGCCGGTCCCCCCTGGGGGGCTGTTTCCGCCCCTGGTGGTGCGGGGTGGGTGGGCTCCTCCCCCCCTTCGCTCCGCTCCTGCCCTTCCCCCTCCCTCCTCCCTCCCCCCTCTCCCCGTCCCTCCCTGCTCCTCTCTCCTGGCCTCGGGTGGGCCCGGGGTCCTCCCCTGGGTTGGGGGGCCTGGCGTGGGGGCTGGGTGCTGCCCGCAGGGGGTGTTCTGGTGCTGCGCAGTGTGGGCCTGCCCGTTGGTGTGCGGCCGCCGGTGGGGGGCAGGTCGGATGGGCTGGGGGTCCGGCTTTGGGTCTGTGGCGGTCTGGGGGGGTACTGGCGGGTTGCGGGTTGGTCTGTGCTCCTGCGCGTCGGGGTTCGGGGGGGCTGGGGGGTGCCCGTCGTCCGTGCACCCTGGTGGTGCGCCTTGCCCTTCTGCTGGGGGCCGATTTGCTACGGGCGGTGTGGCCCAGGTCGGGACCACTGCGGGGGCCTGCCGCTGCAGTTGCCAGTGGGGCGGGGTTAGGTGGGGGCCCGTTGGGTTTCCTTGGGGCCCGCCTGGCCCGCTGTCCATGGGCGCTGGGGGCCTCGCAGCGCCGGGGTCTGGTTGGTGCCACCTCCTAGCCCCTCCCATCCATCCCTCCAGCCCTCGGGCCGGGCCTACACTGGCCTGGCCTCCTAAACCACATCTAGTTCACTCACCACACATTGCACAGTTTTAATGCACCACATACACTCACTGTTTGAGGTGCGGACCACGGATGGATTGGGGGGCTACATGATGGGGCAGGCTATGGGACAGTGGTGTCCGGTAGCCCTCCATGCTGCCCCCCGGCCCATCCTTATCTGCTCTCCAATTTTAAAGCACCACATACACCTACATCTTGGGGGACAGATGGGAACAGGTTCCAGGTGCCTTATGGCTGCACGGGCTGCAGGACAGCAGTGTGCTGTAGCCATCAACCTTGCCCCCACCTGTCTCCTATGTCCCTCAATTTTAATGCACCACATCACACTTATGGGCACTCACATTCACATTCACGGTGTAGGGTTAATGTTTCTCCATCAGGGATCGGAGAATCATAGTAAGAGGGGGGGTGGTGGGTTTACACACACTGTAGATACGCATGGCGTGGCTAGTGGGGCCCGGCCCTCCTGGGCTGAGGGTTGAAGCCAGGGAGCCCATTTACATCATGGTGGTTTGGCTGGGTTCCCGGTGTCCGGGGGGTCCCGCGGCCCTGTGGCGGGTGGGTCAGGTGGCGCCCTGGGGGCTCTGTGGGTTCCTGCCGGGGTTCTGCCTCCTGACCGGCTGTGGTTTATGGGCCCTCTGCTAGGGGGTCCCGATGGGGGATTGACTGCTCGTGGCGGTCCGCTCTCTCATGTGTGTTGGTGGGGGCCCGTCCTGGGGGGTTCGGGCGGGTGGCCCTTCGCGGTCCCCTGGTTCCCGATGCGCCGGGGACATATGCCTTGCAGTACCACCGCCTCCTTGCCTCCCTCGTCCGCCCGGGCCTGGGTGGGCTCTCATTACTGTCCGGTCCGGCGTCTGCTGGTGGCCGGCGCCTGGTGCGGGCCCGTCCGGTGCGGTGCTGGTTCTCTCCCCGGGGGCGGTGCCGGGCCCCCGCGCCTGGCTCCTTGGGTCGGGGGCGGTCCCTGGGTGCATCCGTGGGTGGGGGCGGGCGGTGTTTGGGGGTGGTGGGGGCGGTCCGCGTCGGGCGGTGGGTGGGCGGGCCCTCCTGCCCCGCCTGTCTGGGGTGTGTCTCTGGCTCTCTGGGGGTGCCGGCCTTCGCCGCCCTGGGTCCTTGGGCCTGCGTGGTGTCCTGCAGCCTCTGCGGCTCCCTGGTCTTGAGGTCTGGGTGCTCCTGCGTTCTTGGGGTGCCATACCGCCCCCCTTCCCCCGCAGGGCTGGCCCTGGACCCTGGTGATGGTTTTCATAAACACATTGGGAGGGTTCAAATACATGCATGCATGTTCAATACTTCAGCTCCATGACGCATCGCAAAGAACCGATGGGATCACTCCAAAGGGGCCCACTTGCGTCTCAGACCTACCACACCGCGCTGGCAACTCTTCTCTGCAATCGGGCTTTCCCCCTCCACCAAGACTCTCACATTTTTGGTGTTCAGTATAGACTTCTCTTTTGTTTTTGTTTTTCAGTACAGTATAGTAGACATGTATATGTTTATTTTTGATAATCTGCATGAAGCACAACCACCTCAAGGCTACAATACATCAGCTACACTGCCTGTTTCTCCCCTGTTTTTTTTCTTTCGTTTGTTTGTTTATTTGTTTGTTTTTCCTCCTTCTTCTCCGCATGCACTGTCACTATATAACTCAGGACTTAAGCACCTACCCCCTCCCCCTTGCTTGTTTCCTTACTTTCCCCCTGACACACTTTGGTGTATCACGGTCCTCTCTGACTCATATTAGGAAGTTTTTCCAATAAAGGCTGTTAGGCTAGTCTCCAGGGAGGGTGGGTGACAGTCACAACCACGCATTATGGGTATAAAATACTTGACTGCAAGATTAACAGTGCATCAGTCTTCACAAGAAGCTTACACCCTTTAGTGGCGCTAAGCTATGAAGACCAATGCAGACAAGTATAAAAAAAAAAAAAAAAAAAAAAAAAAAGGCTCAATAGAGCTTTGACTCTCAGTCAGCCTGGCTACAGTGCTGAAAAGAAACCTGGGGTTATTCTTGTTTTCTTCTATTAATGCTGAGTAATAGTTTGCTCTGGCATTGTGGAGGCCCCTCTTATAAGGTTTGAGACTGTCTGCCCAGATTAAACGAGATTCTTCCAGTTTGGTTAATCGCCAATTCGCCAAGTTTTAACTTACAGGTTTGAGAGTTATACCAAGGAGCGAACTTTCTTTGCTTTGTTAACTTCTTTTTAAGAGGAGCTACAGAGTCGAGTGTTGATCGCAGCGAGCCCATGGCGCTGTCGACAAAATGATCAATTCGGGAGAGGTTGAAGTCGGTACGAGATACCTCTGTTACTGAAGGACTTGGTATTGAATTTATCAACAGAGTAATAATTTCCTTAAATTTTGCGACAGCACTATCTGATAAACATCTAGTATAGTAACTGTTGCTGAGTGGCGTGTAATCGAGTAAAAAGAAATCAAAAGTAATCAGATAATGATCTGATAGCGAGGGATTCTGTGGAAATTTCAATTCCATACGTCAGAACTAGATCGAGGGTATGGTTAAAACAATGAGTGAGTTCATGTACACCCTGACTGAAGCCAATGGAGTCTAATAATGAAATAAACGCGGTAGCCAGGGAGTCATTAGCACCGTCGACATGAATGTTAAAATTGCCTACAATAATAACTTTATCTGATTTAAGAACTAAACTGGATAAAAACTCTGAGAATTCAGATACAAATTCAGAATACGGGCCAGGAGCACGGTACACTATAACAAATAAAAGTGGCTGAGAGGTTTTCCAGGTCGGCTGTAAAAGACTAAGAACAAGGCTTTGAAATGAATTATAATCTAGTTTAGGTTTAGGGTTGATTAACAGGCTAGAGTTAAAAATGGCTGCAACTCCTCCTCGGCCGCTGCCTCGAGGAATGTGGGTATTATTATGACTGGGAGGAGTGGACTCATTTAGACTAACATATTCATCTGGACACAGCCAGGTTTCAGTGAGACTGAGTAAATCAATATTATTATCTGATATTAATTCGTTTACTAACACTGCTTTAGACGATAGAGACCTGATATTTAACAGTCCGCATTTAATTCTCCTGTTTTGTCTTTCTGTCACAGAAGAGGTTTTAATTTTTATGAGGTTGTTATGCACAACTCCTCTTTGTTTAATTTTAGATTTAGATAATTTAGGTGGTCGGGGGACAGACACCGTTTGTATAAAACTATGAAAACTATGGCTGGGTAACTGCACTAGAAGCTCAGAGAGGCGTATAGGTGTGCGACTCTCTGTCCTGATCTCAACTCTGGGTTGTCAGGGATTTAAATTACTAATAAAATTTGCCAGGTTCCTAGAAATGAGAGCAGCTCCATCCAAAGTGGGATGAATGTCGTCTCTCCTAATAAGATCAGGTTTTCCCCAGAAAACACCGAGGCAATATTAATTTTAGTGACCTCCAATTGGCGTAACTGGGTGTCATTGCACCGATGTGAATAACAGTCTTACTGAATCTATGTTTTGCTTTAGCCAGCAGTTTTAAATTTGATTCAGTGTCGCCCGTTCTGGCCCCAGGGATACATTTGACTATGGCCGCTGGTGTTGCTAACTTCACATTCCTCAGAATAGAGCTGCCAATAGCCAGTTTGAGTTTTGTCCTCAGCGGGTGTGTCGCTAAGTGGGGAAAAGCGGCTGGAAACGTGAACAGGCTGATGGTGAGCCGTGGGCTTCGGCTTGGAGCTCTGCCTCTGGCGAACCGTAACCCAACCTCCCGGCTGAACGGGAGTTACCAGAGGACAGCTAGCAGAGGCTAAGGCTATGTGGCTCCGCACTGCTACAGGGGGCTGGCTAACTACCGCAGCTACTGAATGGTTTTCCATGGTGCGGAGCCGCACTTCTAATTCACTAAGCCTCGCCTCCAACGCAGCAAATAAGCTACACTTTTTACAATTACCACTGTCGTTAAAGGAGGCAGAGGCATAACTGAACATTTGGCACACCGAGCAAGAAAGAGCAGAGGGAGAAGCCATCACTAACTGTAAAGCTAATGTAGCTACCAAGGCAACAGCTAAGAGATTAGCAAGAAAGTCAGAGAAAGGAGGAGAGCTATAAATGCTTAAACAGAACCAGTGTGGGTTAAGACTTGAAGTAGACGTTAAAGCAACTGAAGTGAGAAAGCAGAAAGCAGGCTAGTAGAATTCACCAGAGCAGTACAGAGACGCTGTCACAGAAACACCGGAAATGACACAACTCGCACTGCACACGTCAGCACAGCAGTTCTTAGAAGGGCAGAGCATCTCAGGAAAAGAGAAGGAAGAAGGAATATGCTAGGACAGGTTTTTTCAGGGACCCTTTTAAGTTTGTTGAAGGATTGTTCAGCCAGGAAAAGGGAGGGCAGCTCAAAGCAGAAAGGTTAGAGGTTGAAGAATATTTGAGAAACACATTCAGATTTACAGAAGAATAGGATAGTAAGTTTCCCACCCGATATCCCTCCATTAGGAGGGATAGAGCATAAGATGGATGTCAGGCCACCTAGGTGGAAGGAAGTTCAGGAGGTGGTCAGGCGTACAAAGGCTTCTTCGGCCCCAGGGCCTAATGGAGACCCCTACCAGGTTCATAAAAGTGCGCCTGATATCCTTACATTTTTGTGGAAACAGCTAAAAATAGTTTGGGAAAAACAAATTATACCAAGAGCATGGCGTAGGGCAGGGGTGTTCTCATTCCTAAGGAGAAGGAGTCTGTGGACCTTAGCCAGTTCAGAAGATTTCTCTCTTGAATGTGGAGGAAGATTTTCTTTAGTGTAGTAGCGCAGAGATTAGCTAGCTACTTAGAAAGGAATAGCTTAATAGATACCATGGTGCAGAAGGCAGGAATACCAAGTTTTCAGGGTGTTTAGAGCATACTAGCATGATCTGGCACCAGATTCAGGCAGCGAAGATTAACAAAGGACCTACATGTAATATTTTAGATCTCGCAAATACGTTTGGTTCAGTACCCCACAGCCTTATTTGGAGTGCGTTTGACTATTTCAGAGTGCCACAGGTAATTGTCAACTTACTGAAAGCATACTTTCAAGATATTAGGTTGTGTCTAAGATCGGCAGGCTTCACAACAGGTTGGCAGAGGCTAGAAATAGGCATCATGGCATGATGTACAATTTCTCCATTAGCATTTACTATGGCGATGGAAGTAATCATCAGGGCTTCTAAGTGGGTGGTAGGTGGAGAGAGACGACAGAACGGGTTGCATCTTCCACCAGTTAGGGCTGACATGACACTGGTGACCACAACAATGCCATGTACAAAGAGGCTGCTAGAGAAGGTAAATAAGAACCTCAAGTGGGCCAGCATGAAAATCAAGCCTAGTAAATCTAGAAGCATCTCGATATGTAGAGGGAAGTTAAGTGATAGGAAGTTTGTCATAGATGATGAGGACACCCCAACAATTAGGGAAAATTCAGTAAAGAGCTTAGGTAGGTGGTACAATGTAGAGTTGAATGATGAGGAACAGGTGGTGAAATTTAGAAAAGATGTGGCGGAAGGATTGGATAGAATAGATAAATCAGAACTTCCAGGAAAGTTGAAGTTGTGGTGTTTGCAATCTGGGCTATATCCTAGGTTAATGTGGCCATTGTCAATTTATGAAATTCCAATATCCGTTGTGGAGAGAATTTAAAGGTCGGTTATTCTTGTTTTCTTCTATTAATGCTGAGTAATAGTTTGCTCTGGCATTGTGGAGGCCCCTCTTATAAGGTTTGAGACTGTCTGCCCAGATTAAACGAGATTCTTCCAGTTTGGTTAATCGCCAATTCGCCAAGTTTTAACTTACAGGTTTGAGAGTTATACCAAGGAGCGAACTTTCTTTGCTTTGTTAACTTCTTTTTAAGAGGAGCTACAGAGTCGAGTGTTGATCGCAGCGAGCCCATGGCGCTGTCGACAAAATGATCAATTCGGGAGAGGTTGAAGTCGGTACGAGATACCTCTGTTACTGAAGGACTTGGTATTGAATTTATCAACAGAGTAATAATTTCCTTAAATTTTGCGACAGCACTATCTGATAAACATCTAGTATAGTAACTGTTGCTGAGTGGCGTGTAATCGAGTAAAAAGAAATCAAAAGTAATCAGATAATGATCTGATAGCGAGGGATTCTGTGGAAATTTCAATTCCATACGTCAGAACTAGATCGAGGGTATGGTTAAAACAATGAGTGAGTTCATGTACACCCTGACTGAAGCCAATGGAGTCTAATAATGAAATAAACGCGGTAGCCAGGGAGTCATTAGCAACGTCGACATGAATGTTAAAATTGCCTACAATAATAACTTTATCTGATTTAAGAACTAAACTGGATAAAAACTCTGAGAATTCAGATACAAATTCAGAATACGGGCCAGGAGCACGGTACACTATAACAAATAAAAGTGGCTGAGAGGTTTTCCAGGTCGGCTGTAAAAGACTAAGAACAAGGCTTTGAAATGAATTATAATCTAGTTTAGGTTTAGGGTTGATTAACAGGCTAGAGTTAAAAATGGCTGCAACTCCCCCTCCTCGGCCGCTGCCTCGAGGAATGTGGGTATTATTATGACTGGGAGGAGTGGACTCATTTAGACTAACATATTCATCTGGACACAGCCAGGTTTCAGTGAGACTGAGTAAATCAATATTATTATCTGATATTAATTCGTTTACTAACACTGCTTTAGACGATAGAGACCTGATATTTAACAGTCCGCATTTAATTCTCCTGTTTTGTCTTTCTGTCACAGAAGAGGTTTTAATTTTTATGAGGTTGTTATGCACAAATCTTTGTTTAATTTTAGATTTAGATAATTTAGGTGGTCGGGGGACAGACACCGTTTGTATAAAACTATGAAAACTATGGCTGGGTAACTGCACTAGAAGCTCAGAGAGGCGTATAGGTGTGCGACTCTCTGTCCTGATCTCAACTCTGGGTTGTCAGGGATTTAAATTACTAATAAAATTTGCCAGGTTCCTAGAAATGAGAGCAGCTCCATCCAAAGTGGGATGAATGTCGTCTCTCCTAATAAGATCAGGTTTTCCCCAGAAAACACCGAGGCAATATTAATTTTAGTGACCTCCAATTGGCGTAACTGGGTGTCATTGCCGCCGATGTGAATAACAGTCTTACTGAATCTATGTTTTGCTTTAGCCAGCAGTTTTAAATTTGATTCAGTGTCGCCCGTTCTGGCCCCAGGGATACATTTGACTATGGCCGCTGGTGTTGCTAACTTCACATTCCTCAGAATAGAGCTGCCAATAGCCAGTTTGAGTTTTGTCCTCAGCGGGTGTGTCGCTAAGTGGGGAAAAGCGGCTGGAAACGTGAACAGGCTGATGGTGAGCCGTGGGCTTCGGCTTGGAGCTCTGCCTCTGGCGAACCGTAACCCAACCTCCCGGCTGAACGGGAGTTACCAGAGGACAGCTAGCAGAGGCTAAGGCTATGCTATGTGGCTCCGCACCGGCTACAGGGGGCTGGCTAACTACCGCAGCTACTGAATGGTTTTCCATGGTGCGGAGCCGCACTTCTAATTCACTAAGCCTCGCCTCCAACGCAGCAAATAAGCTACACTTTTTACAATTACCACTGTCGTTAAAGGAGGCAGAGGCATAACTGAACATTTGGCACACCGAGCAAGAAAGAGCAGAGGGAGAAGCCATCACTAACTGTAAAGCTAATGTAGCTACCAAGGCAACAGCTAAGAGATTAGCAAGAAAGTCAGAGAAAGGAGGAGAGCTATAAATGCTTAAACAGAACCAGTGTGGGTTAAGACTTGAAGTAGACGTTAAAGCAACTGAAGTGAGAAAGCAGAAAGCAGGCTAGTAGAATTCACCAGAGCAGTACAGAGACGCTGTCACAGAAACACCGGAAATGACACAACTCGCTTACCGCAATACGTCAGCACAGCAGTTCTTAGAAGGGCAGAGCATCTCAGGAAAAAGAGAAGGAAGAAGGAATATGCTAGGACAGGTTTTTTCAGGGACCCTTTTAAGTTTGTTGAAGGATTGTTCAGCCAGGAAAAGGGAGGGCAGCTCAAAGCAGAAAGGTTAGAGGTTGAAGAATATTTGAGAAACACATTCAGATTTACAGAAGAATAGGATAGTAAGTTTCCCACCCGATATCCCTCCATTAGGAGGGATAGAGCATAAGATGGATGTCAGGCCACCTAGGTGGAAGGAAGTTCAGGAGGTGGTCAGGCGTACAAGGCTTCTTCGGCCCCAGGGCCTAATGGAGACCCCTACCAGGTTCATAAAAGTGCGCCTGATATCCTTACATTTTTGTGGAAACAGCTAAAAATAGTTTGGGAAAAACAAATTATACCAAGAGCATGGCGTAGGGCAGGGGGTGTTCTCATTCCTAAGGAGAAGGAGTCTGTGGACCTTAGCCAGTTCCAGAAGATTTCTCTCTTGAATGTGGAGGGGAAGATTTTCTTTAGTGTAGTAGCGCAGAGATTAGCTAGCTACTTAGAAAGGAATAGCTTAATAGATACCATGGTGCAGAAGGCAGGAATACCAAGTTTTTCAGGGTGTTTAGAGCATACTAGCATGATCTGGCACCAGATTCAGGCAGCGAAGATTAACAAAAGGGACCTACATGTAATATTTTTAGATCTCGCAAATACGTTTGGTTCAGTACCCCACAGCCTTATTTGGAGTGCGTTTGACTATTTCAGAGTGCCACAGGTAATTGTCAACTTACTGAAAGCATACTTTCAAGATATTAGGTTGTGTCTAAGTACGGCAGGCTTCACAACAGGTTGGCAGAGGCTAGAAATAGGCATCATGGCATGATGTACAATTTCTCCATTAGCATTTACTATGGCGATGGAAGTAATCATCAGGGCTTCTAAGTGGGTGGTAGGTGGAGAGAGACGACAGAACGGGTTGCATCTTCCACCAGTTAGGGCTGACATGACACTGGTGACCACAACAATGCCATGTACAAAGAGGCTGCTAGAGAAGGTAAATAAGAACCTCAAGTGGGCCAGCATGAAAATCAAGCCTAGTAAATCTAGAAGCATCTCGATATGTAGAGGGAAGTTAAGTGATAGGAAGTTTGTCATAGATGATGAGGACACCCCAACAATTAGGGAAAATTCAGTAAAGAGCTTAGGTAGGTGGTACAATGTAGAGTTGAATGATGAGGAACAGGTGGTGAAATTTAGAAAAGATGTGGCGGAAGGATTGGATAGAATAGATAAATCAGAACTTCCAGGAAAGTTGAAGTTGTGGTGTTTGCAATCTGGGCTATATCCTAGGTTAATGTGGCCATTGTCAATTTATGAAATTCCAATATCCGTTGTGGAGAGAATTTAAAGGTCGGTTAGCTCCTATATTAGGAAGTGGTTGAGCGCTCCTAGGTGCGTCTAGGAGCTGTTAAACTATGTTAAACTATCTAGTTTAACAGAGGAATTTAAATGTACCAAGGTCAGGACAGAGCTCTTGTTATCTGGGAGTAAGGATGTGGTAGTTAGGAGTGTGGTTCCAAATCCAACCAAGGGGAGGAAGTGGAACCCAAGATCGGCAGTTCAGGAGGCAGAGGCAGCTCTTAGACATGCAGCGATTGTAGGTAATGTTCAGTTTGGTCGGGGAGGCCTGGGGCTTGGCTCAGGTAAACCGGTATGGAATACAGCAGGTCTCAAAGATTAAAAAAAAGCTGGTTGTGGAACAGATACGCAGACAGGAGGAGACAGTAAGGGGTGCAAAGGTAGTGATCCAGGCTAAACAGGAACAGTGATTAAATTGGTAAAGTGTAGAGAAGAGGAAGCTTAGTTGGAGGGACCTGTGGAGTATGGAGGAGAATTGCATTAGATTCCTGGTAGGGGCTACATACGATGTGTTACCAACCCCTCAGAACCTAAAACTGTGGGTAAATGAGGACCCATCATGCCCATTGTGTTCACGTACCGCAACCTTAAAGCATATTTTGTCAGGCTGTAAAGTTAGCTTGTCACAAGGCCGATATACATGTCGACATAACCAGGTGTTGAAATGTTAAGCTGCAGGAATCGAAGGGAAATGAAGACAGGTGAATTCAGAAGGTGTAGGAGGATAGGAGTTTAGCAATTCAGTTTGTCCGTGAGGGAGAGAAATACAGAAGGGATAAGTTAGTAAGGAGGCAATGGTGTGGCCACCTAGAAGGTGCTTGTGATTGGGAAATGCAAGTAGATTTAGGGGGAAAGCTGTATTGTTGTTCCCCAGGAAATAGTTTGTACCAAGCAGAGGCCTGACATAGTGTTGTGGTCATTGAGTCAACAGATGGTTTATTTCATTGAGCTGACAGTTCCTTGGGAAGACTCAGTAGAAGAAGCCTATGAGGAGGCTTCTTCATGTGTAAGTAAGGAGGAAATCCAGGAAGATGAAGGTTATTTAAGTGTGGGAGTGGCCTATTTGAATCCCTTTTGTTTGAGACCAAGCTGTAAGGTGAGTGTGTTTGCTGATCCTGTGAGTTTATTTATCTCTTTTAACTTTAGCTTATATTGTAGTTATGCTCTGTAGCGTGTGAAATAGAGTATGGTGAATGTGCTAGGAAAGGTAGTATCAGCACTACTTCTGCCTGGAGCTTGCATGTACGGAGCCTGGGTTTGGTTGAAGGTGGCAGTGCTGTTTGGGCTGAGAAAGCCATGTGTAAGTCAAGTTAAATCAAGAAAAACACAAAGGGCAATTTTTTTTCCGTCCAGAGCTGAAGATATGTGATTGACAAGTTGCAGCAATGCATGCTCAGTGGAATATTTCCTGCGAAAGCCATATTGATGGTTATACAGGATATTGTTAGCAGCTAAGTGCTTGGAGATTCTTACATATACCAATTTTTCCAAGATCTTTGAGAAACAGGGTTATATGGAAATTGGTCGATAGTTGCCAAAGTCCTTTGTGTTACCAGATTTAAATATTGGTATGACTTTGGCAATTTTGAGTTCTTGGGGGACAATACCAGACTGAAGAGATAAAGAAAGAATTTGGGTTAGGGGATGATGATGTAATCTATTGTTTCTTTTATAAGACTGCTTTTAATTGCTTTTAATACCGTCATGACCATGGGCGGAGTTCTTTAGGTTCTTAATAATTTCATACACTTCTTCAGCACTGGGAGGATAAAAACCACAAAGTGGTGAAAATGTACCTTTAATAAAACTACATGGGTTCACATCAGAGTCCTTTATGCTAGATGCCAAGGAAAGAGCTCACATTGACAAAAAACTAATTGAAACCCTCAGCTATATCTCTCGGGTCACAAAGAGATCTATCCTTTCCTAACATCTCAGCAGGTACAACAGCTGGAGGTTTTTTGCGATTAAGTAATTGGTTGATGAGGTTCCAGGTTGACTTAATGTCATTAGAAGCTTGAGTAAACTTACTGGCATAGTATGTTTTTTTACCTTCCTTAATGATAGAGTAAATTTATTTTTATATTTCTTGTATATTTCCAAATTTTCAGAAGTGGGGTTACTAATAGCTTTCCTATATAGTTTATTTTTCTTGCGAGAGCACTTTTTTAGGTCATCCATTATCCAGGATTTCCCTTTGGATGAGTTATTCTGTTTTTTTGAGGTGACCAATGGAAAGCAAGTCCCCAGAATTGAATTAAAAATAGCTGATAGGCTTCATTAGCATCTTGTAACTTGAGAACCTCATCCCAGGACACGACACTGATCGAGGACTTAAAGGACTCCATGTACTGTTTAGTAAATTTGTAATATTTAGCTTGCGAGTGATCAGAGTTATTGCATCTATAATTTCCTTTGGTATGTATTATCTGAAATACAGGGAGATGGTCTGAAATATCTGACATTAATAAACCTGAGGTAATTTAGAAGTCCAGAGAATTGAATAAGATGTTGTCGATGAGGGAAGCTGAAGAATTAAGAAAGAGAAAATCATTTATCATTAAACTGATCTTCTGAGAAATATTCACAAGAGTGTATAATATTGTTTGAGTTTAAAAGATTTATATCAGGGTTGAAAAATTCATCACAGATACCGCTATTGTCAGTATATAACTCAAATGGGTTGAAAGTTAAATAATCAATTTCATGGGGGATAGACACCCCAACATTTATGGGTGGTAGGTAACTGGACAACATGATGTGCAATTTGTCACATTATTATGATGATGAAAAACCACAGACAATCAAAAACATCCATATTAGACTTCGGAGTCATTGACACACAGCTAGCTCATTCAGCTCTCTAATGATTTTAACCTTCGCTTCCTCGGGTGAGCCATTGAGTTTTATGAATGTCTTGCAGTTGGAGGTCCATGTTGACTGAATTTTTCCCTGTTTGCGAAGGAACCGTGCTTTCTTTGCAATATCAGCATTTTCAGATATTTCAGATGCTCATTTAGATACACATTTGTTCCTCTTAATAGCTTCCATTGCTTTAGGAGCCCAATCTTATATTTCCTGTTGGTGAATCTGAGGATGATGGCCGGTGGTTGGGTGGTGTTTCTTTGTGGGAGAGGGTGGCAAGCTTCTATAAAATTGCGGTCTACAGCAATCTTCCTGGTCTCCAGAAAAGAGACTACCTGCTCTTCCACTGTTGCCTGGTCCTCGTCCATCATGTTTTCCTCAGTTACCTTTCCTTCACGATTCAATCTCACCTGTGAGGCTCCTGTCTCTCCTCTATCTCCTCCTGTCTCTCTTCCATTTCCTTCTGTCTCCCTTCCTGCCTCTCCCACTCCATCTCCTCCATCTCCTCCAGGCTCTCTATTACTTGTCATCTGACAAAAAAATATATTGATGCAAGACATGTGAACAGTGGGGCAATTTGAGATGCAACAGTCATAGATTTTGATTGTTGTAGCCTGAGGAAAATATACTGTACAACTGTGTAATTCATTAAACAACATCTGAATGTATATAGGCAAAAGAACAGCCATAATGTCAACACAAGTTAGTCAGCTTCATCATGTTAAACATAAATAAAATAAATCAACAAAAATGTAAATGTTCCAAAATCATTATAATACAACTGTGTGCAAAATGTTGCACCTACACCCAATATCTATTACATAAATATGGCTCAGTTTTGGTGTTTTTACTGGGAGCAGTGGATCTCTATTCTCCTAAGTCTCTCCTTCACACAACATGGATGCTGAAGACTGTCACTGAAGGAGCTATAGTGCTTACACTTTATTTATTCATACTGTTTCTATCATGTCATCTTACTACAAACATTAATTTGAACTGTGTCATCACTGCATGACATCTATGATTGTTGACGGAGCCTGTGAAGTGGAATTTCATGTTCTCTGGCATATAATATTGATCTAATAGTTGTCAAACTTAGCTCAGCTAGTATTAGCTCATTAGCATCTCATTATCTAGCAAAGAGTTGCCAAGGAACGCCATTCAGTTAGTCTAACATCAACTGGTGTTTGCAGAAAATACGACTTTTTTAGCATATTTACTGAACCAACCGACTCACATCTGTTTTCTTCCTTTTCATCCAGTTCATCAACGACTGTTGTTGGTGCTGGGCCTGCTGGCGTTTCATTTTTCAGCCGCGAAATCTGCACGTGTTTGTTTCTAGAATGCGAATTTGAAATGTACGCTGTGTGCGCGATATATCAGGACCATAGACAGTCACAGATCACTGGGGTGCGTTCACACTTGCCGCTCCGGTGTGGAGTGCTGACGGTGAGGCACATGTATGTGTCGTTCCCTCATGAACTGCCGTGAACTGTACGGTGACGTGCACCCACAAAGTCAGTGGAGAGAGTGGCGCTGGGGAGGACCAATCACATGTTACCAAAATAACAGTAGAGCCAATCGATGAGCAATACGAGGTTAGAGCCGGGTAGACACCAACGATGGTTAACCCTTTGTGTACCATATTGAGCGGATGCCAACAGCCAGTGTTTATATTGGTAGGGACAATACAGAAAATATTGGTAGGGACGTGTCCCTACCATCCCTACCCAATCCTACGCCTATGGATGGATTGAAATGAGAGGTAACACTTGTGTGAGTTATTTAGTTTGGCGATAGTGGGAGAGTATGACTAGGCCTATAGATAAATTGGGAACGCAGGGATGCGCAAAATCATTTATCTAATGAAACCTAAATTAAGGTCAGGTTAATTAACTAAGCCTCCTGCTTGACTTCACTCTTCACTGCACAGCGGCTTACTCATGTTATGGAAGTTCTTTGCCTACTTTTTAGCAGCGGGGATCAAAGGCAAAGCTCCTCTTGGGGCCCCGGACTGTCACTTCGCAGCTCCCGGACTTTCCAGCTGAATGAAGCTGGCTGGCACACAGCAGTGAGGGAGCGGTTAAGTCTGCGATGTCCTGCAGGTGGCCCCAAACATCGTTTCCCTTGCGCTGCAGAGAGTCTTTGGGTTTGGCACAAGAACCACAGTTATGAGTGGCTGGTAGCCTCTGGTTCCGATGAATCTGGGGTGAAGAGGTCGGTCAGCAGGTGCTGGTCCACTTCTTTATGATTACTCGCTTATAATAATGGTGAAAACAATATTGTTGGCCGTTTGATATTGTTGTCGAAGTTACTATTAACGCGCAAAAATGTTGGAAACACTGGAGATAAAAGAAAACTGGATAAGCAAAATTTAAATGTTTAAAATAACTTTGATCGTGAGCACAAAAGAGTTATGCAGGAACCAAACTTAACTGGTTAAAAACATAAGATACACAAAAGCAAGTAGATAAAGTAAAAACGAAAGAGCGTATGCAAAACATAAAAGCAAGAGACTAAAATGAAGAAGAGCACAACAAGAGAGTAACAGAAAACAAGAGAGCAAGAGAGGGAGCCGCATCGAGCGCACTCGTATTTATCTGGCCAAACTGGGCGGATTTGATAAGGCGGCCTCTCTAGTTGTAAAATAGGCTCATTATTTTATTTTGGAGGAAACTTAATGCTTTTCTTATATGAGGTCTTATACTCTGATATGTTAGGCCCATTATGGTCAAAATTGATTCTTAACATCCAATTAAGAATACAAATTAAATTAAAATACAATTATTATGCCGCGTATATAAGTGGAGTACACGTATAAACTAGGTTACCTCAAATACACACACTCTAGACTAACCTATAGTTGCAATATATAATGAAAAACAAAATGAAGAAGCACATATTCATGCAAACAAGTTGATTAATAACCCCAGTTATATTTTAATTCTAACTATAATGTGGACTTCCTTAAGGGAACTCTTCTTAACTCCACCACAAGATGGCAGATGAGGGGTTAACAGTTGAAATTGAAATTGAATTTTGCAACTTATCAATCTTGTTTACAAGTTATTGACTTAAAAAGCATTTGAGGTAGCTACCTCAAATTAACTCTTTATCCCCCGCTTTTGGCACCCGGGTGTCTGGAGGACACGTCCCTCCTGATCGGAGTAAGCTCGGGGGCAGGGTAATAAACATTTGACCCTCGCCTGTGGCCTTCTCATTGTCTATTTACTTGTAGTCCAGAATCTGGAGAGTTTAGGAATGTTGTACGCTCCTACACTAACGTTACCTTGCCAACACCTACGTCTATCATAGACATAATGAGGACGTAATGGAGAAGGGAGGAGTAGGCCTTTGGTGCGAGGTGGAGTTGCAGGAGGAGGGGGATTGGACGTTGGAGGGAGGCGGGAGTTGTGGATGTTCAAATTTTTTCTAAGTGCTGTGTGAAATGCAAGAAAGGTAAGAGTAGCTTTAAATGAATGCCTACCATACATCTGTCTCTTTCACCAGTTAATTCACACACTAGTTAATCCGGCACACCAGCGCCAAATGAAGGCCTATGGTACATTTCCTTCCTGTTAAAAAGACGGACAGTGCATCCGTCCAATCAGTGACGATCCTTGTCAATAGCAGGTACCTACCTTTTCCAGTAGAAGTTAATGTCTAATGTGGTTTCTGCTTTGTGGTTGTGGTTTCTGTTTTGTCATTATGTTTGTCATTTGTTTTCGTGTTTTCTCTTTTGTTAATTTGTTTTGCAATTTGTTGTTGAGTTTTGTAATTTGTTGATGTGTTTTGTGATTTGTTGTTATGTTTTGTAATTTACTATTGTGTTTTCTTATTTTTTGTTGTGTTTTGTTCTTTGTTGTTGTGTTTTCCTATTTGTCATTGTTTTTTTTAATTTGTTGTGTTTTCCTATTTGTCGTTGTGTTTTTTGACTTGTTATTGTGTTTTCCTATTTGTTGTTGGGATTTGCACTTCAGTAGGGGGTAGGAGCTTTTCATGGAGGTCCACCATTAGTTGATGCTGAAGTTCAGTTCCAGATTGTTAATGCTACACCAGTCGACCAGACAGGAGACCTCAGTCCTGTAGGCTGTCTCATCATAACATGAAATCAGCTCCACACTAGTTTTATCATCAGCAAACTTAGTCAACTTTACAGTTACTTTACACTTTACAAAGTGTGAAATACAGTCCTTGCTGTATAATGAGTGTTGCAGTGGTGAGAGGACCACTGATCTATTTGCCCTGTTCACAAACTGAATGGCTACTTGAGAGATTATGAGAATTGGTAGAAGGAACCTGAGATTTGAGATTGCTGTTAGCCAAACAACAAATAAAGAAACAACAATTTCTTCTTTTAATTGCATATGACAATGAGTAACTTAAAACTCTAAACTATACAACCTGGCTCCCTGCTTGTGGGAGCTAATGGTACTGGCTGCTGCCCTCGAGGGGGTGGAGTCACTGTGACATCATGGACGGCAATCCTAGACATGGATGTCTCTGGGGAGGATCCCTAGATGCTGGATTTCCGTAGGTATGGCATTTAATGGAGTGGCACGGGGCTGGAACCTGGCTTGTGGCTGCAGTTGAAGGGAATTCCTTTTTCTTTCGGGATGCATTGAAGACTGTCCGCCGCCTGGTCTCTGATGTCCGGTTTGGATTGTGATGTGGAGAATGCTGTTGTGTGGAGATGGCCACACCATGAGTGCGCGGTGTTGGGATCAACATATTAGGCCTCACCAAGGGGCACCAAATATGTTGGGATCAACATATATATTTTGGGAACATAATTTTAGGTCTCACACGGCGGCACCAAATATATTGGGATCAATATATTAGGTCTCACCAAGCGGCACCAAATATGTAGGGATTTAATTGGCTATCGGAAATAATTAATAATTATTAATAATAATTAATAATTATGTTAAATAATGTGACTTACTTAACATTAAATCACCTTGTGGGGCACCATTCCTGTAAAGGGAAAAATGATAGCCAGTTAAAGGTATCAGTCTCATAAAATACGCTAAACTGTTAATTTGGATTTTTGATTAATAATTAAATGAATGACAACAACCAAAATTAACAGTAACACCTGAAGGATCTCGGAGTTCTTGACACAGCAGAGGTTGACTATTCATTCAAACTTGTACAACATTAAACAGACAGCAGGTATGATTCCAAAGAATTTATTCACAAACTAGCAAAGCAAACCAAAACACACAAATTCTAACTAACGATATACAAGCTTGGTGTGTATATGTGTGTGTGTGTGTGTGTGTGTGTGTGTGTGTGTGAGAGAGAGAGAGAGAGAGAGAGAGAGAAAGAAGAGAAAGACAAAGGCAGGTGTGGTGATCAAAGCCATTTGGTCTACAAAATAAAATGGCTGACAACAGAGGAATACAAATGGCCGAATCAAAGCTGGCTTCAGGTCGGGGGAGGTGTTTGTCTGTTCGTGTGGTCAGAACAAAGACAAAGGAAAAGAACTTTGAGATGCCTGGTTGGGTGTAGCTCTGTTGAAAGTCTATTTGTTAATGAGTCCATGTCAATGTGATTTGTGTTGCAAAACAGTCTGGATTAGTGCAGAGATTGTTTAGTTGTGTGCAAGAATCTGTTTGTGAACAGTATTAGCAAACTAAACACTTAGCTTTGGCGAAGCCAACTAATCAGTGACCTAACTGCAAACTATCACGACAATAACCCAATGACAGCATTAAATCACATACAACAAGTAAAACAGTCTTACTTAGCCTGTAAAGTTGTGATAAACTATGCCCAGTTGTTACATTATCGATCCTTGAGTGGATGGGAGAAAGAGTCACTTAGTGGTGTGCTGCTTTGTTAGCCGGCAAAAGAAGGCTAGGAAGGTGGTTCCAGCTGCAGTCTTTGTTGTGTCCTTTGTTCCAAAGTGAAATTACGAGGAAGCTGGTCGCTCAGGGTTTAGCGGAGTTAGACCCTGGGTGCTAACTCACTTAGTTCCTTGTTACTGGAAAGCTTGTTGCAAACCTTGTGTTTGCAAGAGAGTCCATGATCAATTGCCCTCCCTTTAGTGGTTTGGGGATACGGAGCAAGGGTCTGGGCCCCTGGGCTGTTCCAGGCCCAGCCGGAAAGAGGTGTGGGCTGCTCCGCAGTTCCTGAGTAAGAGTGGGTTGTCTGAAGGGAGCAGACCTTGTACAGATGCCTGTCACATGTCATGTCAGTACGTTCACATGACACTTGAAAAAAACAAATTATTGCCTTAATCCGACTATAACTGGACAACTGAAGTGCATGTAAACGCGTTACTCCGACTAATATCGGAGTTCTCCAACTCCGATTAAGACACCCAGATAATGCAATTGGAATTCAATTTTCTCCGGCATGTATACGCCTTATTCAGAGTTAAACTAGACAATGCATGTGCGCATGCTCCACACCACCCACGCTGGTGTATGACCCCGGAACAGACAAGACATGCTATTGTTGTAGCCCTCCAACAGCATACAACGTTCTTGTCTGCCTCTCGAAATCACTATGACCATGAGGGATAGCGTGCACCTTATCTGCACAATCAGTAACACGTACATTACGTACGAGATAAACAAAGCTGTACGATTATCCATCTTGCTGTTGTCTGAAAATGCCGGTCTGCTGCCTGACTCCAGTTGTCTATTATTAAGTGACGTAATAGGTCAACCGGGAAGGGGGCAGTATTAACCCACTGAAATGACGCATATTGCCACCTAGTGTTGAGGAGGAGGGCACGTTCCCGTCAGTAATTCGATTTTCTCAGTTGCATGTAAACTGGGACAAGGACAGACGTCCGATTAGATGCCAAAATCGAATTTTGAGCATAGCTCGATTAAGCTCTGCATGTAAACGTACTGACTGTAAAGGTCCTGTCCAATCAAGTTTTGGGACTTGAGTCTCACTGAGGTGTGAGGTGAGACCTCTCTTTGTTTGAAGACAAAGAGCATGCAGAGGAAAAAGCCTTCAAATGTTCCGTTTAGATTTTACCAAATGATCTCTGTGGTCCTGTGAATCCCAACAGCGGTGATAGGTCAGGTGGAGAGCATGCATGCGCCATACTGATGACAACCACAATTCCTGGCCCTCGTGGATGGAGGAGAGGATCGACTGAGATTTTGTAGGGCAGATGGAATAGAGGAGCTGGCGAGGCCTAGGTATGGGAGCTGCGGAATGCTTGCGGCTCTGCCTGGAAGTATGTCTGTAGTCTGACTGCTGTGGGAATAGAATGACTCAAGGATAATTGCTTTCGGGTGTATTTTGTCTTGATCAGAAGGATTGATCTGCAGTTCTGGATCCATGGTGAGTTGATTATTTGATACAATCAAACCGAGTGTTTGTCTTACTTTTACAATGAGGTAAACCTGTGTGAGAAATCTGTGAAAGAGAAAGCGAATGCATCAGGTGTCCTTAAATACTTTTGGACAGAAATGGGGTGTGTGCTTCAACAAAGAACCGTTATTTGACACCCGTCTCCACAGGATGCCACCTCAGACCTCAGTGAGAGACTAGTCTCCAAACTTGATTGGACAGTACATTTACAGTGTCAAGTGACTCTGTAACGTCACCAGGCACACAGTAGAAAAGTTGTGCTCTCTCACACAGTCTTCCTCTTTCCTGCAGGGCTGCTGACCAGATCAGACCCTTTACATTGATGTTTAGTGAGTGTGTGTTAATTTTAAAGTTCTTTGGTTAAGGTCAGTGTTTGTAGGCTATTTTTTGCATGCAGATCCTGCTCATTTCAGTGTTGATGACAGTTATCAAAAACATCTGTTGGAATGATTCTCTCTTTCTCTTTTGATTTGATAAAGGTAACAATATTGAGCGCAGCATCACTTCATATTCATCCACACAAAGCTGTATAAGTGAGTATTAGTTACTTTTCTAGCACTGTTTAGTGTAAAACTATACAGCAGACTTTTGTTTTTACTTCTGAACTGAAGGAATACTGTATTTTCAGATAACTGCATGGAGCTCATCTGATACATGATATTTCTTTTGTTATTTTTCTCAGTAGCCTAACATATGATACAGTCCTCACTATTAGAGTTTTTTTTCCCCCATCCAGCCACTGTCTGGATCACTGGAGATAGCCACGTCTGGCAGTAGGCTAAGAGAGCTACAAAGATCATACGGAACAACCTTGGTGTTGATGATATCTACATCCACTGATTCCAACTGAGTGTTCTAAGGTGAAAGAGCCTTCTCCCCTTCTTCATCCAGTCTCTACGAGCCAGAGCAGTTATGAATTATCATCCTCATCCACTGTGATGGGAATGACCTGGGAGATATCTCAAGTGTCAGCTTCATCACAGCAGAGGAGGGGGACCTGCACCACCTCCATGTGTAGCATCCACACATGATGATCATCTTCTCTGGCACCACCTAGAGATGCAGGTGGAAGGCAGCTGCCAATGCGGGGACGATTGACAAGGTTTGTGAACAGACTTCAGTATTACCTTTTGACTTCGGGTCTTGCTGGTCAGCAGCTACATAATGAGATAACGAGCTAAGCTAACAAGCCAAGCTAACAAGCCAGACAAAAAAAACGATACCTGCTAAATAGCATTAAATTAAAATAAAATGATAATAAAATGTCACTTACCAAAAAACTGGAGCACTGGTGTCTTGGACGGTCAGTTGGTACAATTATCTGCACAGCAAGCCATATTATTTGTCTGATATTTGTACAAAAAAACAAATCTCCAACCAGCTGGCTCCAGCACCCCAAAACATGGCAAGGAGGTCAAGTTGAGTGGCTTGCAGTGAGGCCCAGCTGACAGCCCGCCAGTCAAAGTGGCCACGCCCTTACTTATGCAGAAATTTAAGCCTTAATAACATTCAAACGTGATTGTTATTTAAAAAAAATCACCCCCTGCACAGTCAAAACTGTTAGCCTATTTAAACCAGGCTATAAACATGGTTATTTTAGCTGTAAAGTTAGGCATTTTAACATGGGAGTCTATGGGCATTTGCTCTGTTTTGGAGCCAGCCTCAAGTGGCCAGTCGATGAATTGCACTTTTTGGCACTTCCACATTGGCTTCACTCGTCAGCCCTGGAGGTTGCCGCTTGGCTGGTACTTTACACTGGTTGATATAGTAATTAAAAACACCAGTCAGGACAGAAGTCTGTCCATTTTAAGTACTGAGGACACAAGATCAGGGCCTGCAGCTTTGCTGCTTTTCTGATTACACAGCAGACACCTGCCCTCAATCACAAATGGGGGACCCAGGGGGACTTCCACAGTAACCAGACTCTTGTCGACAGGATGAGATATTATGAAAACATCAGTAGAATTCATGAAGTTCATCATGGAGCCTGGGGTTATCATTACAGTTTGCAGACCCTGCCATACACCTCTGCTGTCCCTGTCCTGGAGTTTGCTTTCCAGCTTGTCTTTGTAGTGGGCCTTAGTTTTCCAAAATTCCCCCTGAAATTCTGAAATGGTGGATCTGTAGAGCTCTTTATTGTCCCTCTTGTATGCATTATTTTTCTTTCTGCATGCATTTTAATCTAATTCCTGAACATTGTCTTGAAAGGAATGCGCACGGTTTCTGAGAGATAGCTCTGGGACATGATGGTGTTGATGTATCCCAGGGCCGTTTCTAGGGTTTGAGGACATTCTGGGCTTAGTCCAGACCTCTGTAGGGGGGTCTGGGGGAACTTCTCCAGGGATATCTTTTTTAAATAAACAAACTTTGTTTCAATGTTTTTTATGCACTCCGGACTCTTAATTTTCATTCATTCAAAGTGCATGTTATAATTACTGAAAAACACCTCAAAAACTGTTTATTTTCCAAATTAATTGGGACTTGAAATGTTAAAAATATAAGTAGTTAATAAAAGTAGTTTTTTTAAAAAATAATTATTGGTATTGATTAAAAAAAAAGAATGCTTCATTACTGCTATCCTTTAACATTTTTTGACAAGAATTGGAAACACAATTGAATGTATTTTTATTAACTGTGGTGGAATGTAACGAAGTACATTTTCTAAGTACAATTCTGAGGTACTTGTAATTTACTTAAGTATTTCCATTTTATACTAGTTAGTGTGAGACACTGTTCCAGTCTTTGCTCTTTCATTTCATTATTTTTACTCTTTACTTCAGTATATTTTTGAGCCAGTTGTTGGGAATAGAAGGATTTTATATGTTTTACTATCAGTTGTGTTTCACTATATAAATTTTAGATGTGTGAACAATGAGAATACTGAGATGATTTCAGCTGATCTGAATGTGTTTGCTTTGCAGAAGTGGAGAAGTACAGGAGAGGAAGAGACATGAAGTCTGAGGAGCACATACTGCAACGCTTAGATCATTAGTTTCATATATGGTAGTAAGAATAGAAAGTGATGAACAGATAGTAAGGTACAGCACGTGTAGGGAGTTGTGTTGTTCTCTTGTCTTTCAAAACAGGAACCACGCCCCCACTGTCAGCGGGAAGGAGTCAGATTAACACGAGGCAGGGGCGTGGTGTGGTGAAGGAGGAAGTGGAACTGCCAATGAGAAGAGGACAACGCCTTGCGTGCACAATGACACTCTGTTACGCTCAAATATACTGGTTCAGGGAAAGGACAGGAGGTCAGACTTCGTGAACTGACACACCTTTGTTGTTCGTCAGGGACGTGAAGTTGAGACCCAGAGCTCTGTAATTTTATTCCTTTACTGCTTAATAAACTACATTAACTGAGACCGAATATCTTCTCCTATTGCTTCATTAAAGAACACGCAGGACTGAGCTCACACATAGCACATTGGAGAGTAGGATGAGCCCCAAGTCCATCACAGTAATTCACTTTTTTTTTTTTTTTTTACCTTTTACTTCACTACATTGTTCACTACATTTGTTACAACTACACTGCTGTAGGTACTGCATGCCCCATCAAAAGATACTTGCCACTTGACTTAACAACTTTTTTGGGGGAATCCCTGTATTGAAGTAAGTTGCACATGCTGTGGGTGAAAATAAGTTAGCTAGCTAATATATTAATTTTTCATGTGCAATGTTAATCTTTGATGTTTTGATAAGAAATTGATGGAGAGAGAGTGGGAAATTATGCATATCTCAGTTGTACAGGCCATCATTTGATGACCTGCTCATCAAAACCTCATTTAACCTCCCATGGTTGATTGGATTAGTAAGTTCAGCTGTATCTCATTTGTTTTAAGATATTTCCTTATTTTTAACTGTTAATCGTTTTCCTGGTATAAACCAGGATCATGGCGGCTCAGTGGGTACAGCTGACAGTTTGAATGAACTAATTGTTGACAAAACTATGTCATGCTCTCTAAGTAAGATTGGTATACACATGCAGGGCTTAGACATGTTAAAATTCTTCCTCATCCTTTCAGCATTGTGAGTTTTAGTAAACATGTACGTATATGCATAAACACGTACTAACATACAAAATGCATTAGAGCTAATTTTGACAGCAGCAGCAGTTGTTGCTGCAAAACAGAATGGAGAATCCGTATCATTCTGTGCTGCACAGTGGCCGTTTGTTTCAGACTCCTATTTTTGTCATATCCACTTTTATGGTCTCAGTTTGAATAACTTTCTAAAATCTCTTTAAGCAGTGTCCACTATTGGACGTCAGACAACAAACATAATACCCTAATCATCAGGGGTGGTTGTGACTCAGTGTGTGAATGTGTGAATGTGACTTGTCATGTTAAAGCGTTTTTTAAGTGGTCAGAAGATGATGCTACTGGGGCATGTCACTGCTATAAGGGGGGGGTGCCTGTTCTGCACTGGTGTTCAGGTGGGTGGAGCATGTCAGGTGGCAACCACATGAGCATCAGAACCCAAGGTTTCCCAACAGAACATTGCATTGTTACAAGCTGATCAATGTTATTCACTTAAACTGTCAGTAGTTTTAATGTTTTGGCTGATCGATGTATGTGTGCCTCAGTAAAGATGGATATACAACATGATCTATCATTAAGAATCATGTCCAATTCATTCTACAATGAATTGTCAGCACAATTTGCTGTATTTGCCTAACATCTCTCATGCTTTTGTTAGAGTAGCAGTTTCATGGAAAACACGAAAGCAACACATTTTATGTTATATGCTGTGCTGATACACTTATACGGCAAATATCCGCCTATTTTAATGTTAAAAGAGAGCCCCTGACCTAACTGTGGCTCCCTCTTCTTCTGCTTCTTCTTCTTCACACACACACACACACACACACACACACACACACACACTTGAACATGGTACTTTTTTAAAAAAAAATCATACCCTCGACCAACACACCTCAATCAACACATTCTTTTAATAAATAGTATCATAAGGAAAACCAAAAACAGACCAGATAAATTGTGTACATCTGAATGATTCATGTTTATCTTTTTAATCAATACAGAAGCAACTGAATCAATGAAGTCAGCAGCAGCACATTATACAAAGCTGAGGGGGCAGGCCAACAAGTCCAGATTACAAGGTGACTGGTTGAAGGGAGGGGTTGGGTTGGATGGGGGTTGTGAGGGGTCATAGCTGTGGCTTCCTAGTCCATGAACCCCCCATACCTCTTCTGTAGCTCGCTGCCATTCTCCCAGGCCCGTTTCAACATCCCCCCACTCTTGCTGCTGTCCACCAGCCACTCAGGCCTGCCCACACGCCTCATGAACCCTCCATAGCGCTTCTTGAGCCCACGGCCTAACACTGCTTCCAGCATGTCGCCTTGTGCCACCCCTCCGTCAGCCCGACGCATGAAACCTCCGTACCTCTTAACTGCCTCACCTCCCTGACCATTACCCTCATCACTGTGCTCAGTCGCAGCATTGAGAATCTTTAGGACCTCCAGACGAACATTTTCTTCCTCATCCTGGTTTCCAGGATCCTCTAGTACCGCCTCTGGAGAGGATGAACGGCGAGACATGAAACCACCATAGCGCTTCATGAAGCCGCCATACTTCTTGGCCAGCTGGTGCTCCGGTGATATTGCATCCTCATCGTCAGCTGTCATGGTGCCTGCTGCTTCCTGTTCCTGCTGTTGATGGGGGTCAGTATTTATAAGAATGTGGTTTTCCTCCTCCAATAGGAAGTCCCGGCACAGGCGGAGCTGCTGGCTGTCCAACCCGCCCTCGCACTCGAGTGAGCATGTCTGGAAAAATTTAACTGATAATTATGACATTTCATAGTTAATCTTATCAACACAGTGTTTGCCAGGCACAGCATGCTGCCATGCTTCTATTGAAATATCAGTACCTGAATAACTAAGGTTTAATCAGGGAAGGAATTTTTTCATTTTCTACATTATGTAGGTATGTAAATGGCTCCACAGAGATTTCAGAAACCACATTTATTTGTGTTCTCTCTGAGAATGAGATGAGATGAGATGATAAATGTCAACCCTGTCTGTGTGAGTTGCATATAGAGCTGGAGTCAGGACATATTTTGTATGTAGATGGACATCAACAATCACTTTAAATGATTTTGTTCAGTTTAATTTAAAGATGAGAACACTTAAGACTTTAAGATTTTTTTTTTATTTTTCTGTTGCTGGTTCAAACTTTTAGTACAACAGTCAGCCTGTATAAGAATTGTGTAACAGGTTTATAGCTAAATAATCATTGCAATGGATCTACTGCATTATGACTTTTTCTGTGGATTTCAAAGTCATTCATTAAGTTTGTACCCAGAAATATAATAGAACTAAACATTTTGGCTAAGCTGACAACAAGGCTCTCAGTCACCAGTGAGGGGAGCTCACCTTTTAAAAAACTACTGATTATGTCAGTGGCTATGATGATTCAGTACAGTCAGTTCAGTGTTAAATATTCAGTGTTAAATATTAATTTGAACATGTAGGGTAAATGTGTCTAATTTTGCTGTTTTAGGAGGCACTACATGTTGAGTATTTCTTATTACCCCAGTGACAACTCCAGAAAGCTGTATACAGTCGGCTGTTTGGAAAAAGTGTGGAGTTTTATTGAGGACATTTACTAAGCAAAAAGAGTCTGATGAAGAGACACCACTGAGTTCCTTTATGAGAAATGAAGGATCCGGTTTTTGAATCTTGACCCATATTAGGGACTAAAAGTCAGGCCTGTGCTGCTTCATATACTATCCTCTTTGAAATCTCCCTTTTAGAAGTGCCCCAGTTTTATGGAAGTGCAACACTAAGTTCTGGAATATACCTTTAAGGCATATGAGACTGACATTGATCTTCTCATCTCACTCTTGCAAAGAAATCAAGAAAGCATATTTCCATGTTCCTTTAAGAAATTATTCAGGAATGTTAAAGCTTTGATGCATTAAACGGGAAACTGATCATCCTGTAGCGTTTAATTATAAATATAATAAATATAAACTAAATTCAGGTTCTAGCAAGAAAGAAAAGCTATTTAAAGATGACTTCTTTGGTTTTAGGAGACTGTGATGCGCTCACTATGAAATGCCTCTTTACAAATGTTTCACTTGAGACATTAATAATCTGAGAACATGAGAATGAAATGCATTTTAGGCCGTATAAAATTCATTATAATTAATTTTGAGAATGATTCTCCCATCAGCCCTTCAAGTGAATCACGGCAAAATGAAATACTTGTCAACTCTGGATTTGTTCAGATTTATCGTGGTAGGAGAGTTGTCTGTGACATTAGCATTCAAATCGAGAAGAAATTCAAATTCCATCAATTTATTAATTTTTAATCATGTATTCTATGTGGCTAATTCCATCCATCACTCTTCATTTTCCCACTGTAATTGTAAATTGCTTTAAGCTTGACAGTAGTGCTTGATGAATAGTTACTGAAATTTAAATGGAGCGAGAAACACATGGAAAAGCTCTGTCATCTATATTGTGTGCGTTGCACTCCAGATTGTGCTCACAAAAGAGAGAAACAGTGAACAAGGGAGAAATTACAATCGTTAACAGATTCTTTGGGAGAACACAACAGCCTGTTTTATCGATGACATCCCTCATTTACTCTCAACAGCTTAGAAAAGACAGTTTCTCTGTTGAAACCATCTGTCCCAGCCTGTTCCTCACCCAGTGACACAGCATCCTCTTCGTCTAATGGTAGCCTCCCCGTTGTGTCCCGCATAGCCCCACCCACTCATCCCAGTCATCCTTTAACTATGTGAGTCCATATAACCCCGGTGGCAGGAATACAATCAGACTAAAGGCATGCGCTGGGCCCTGGGGGCTGCATGTTGCCAGGATAACTTGCTCCAAATCTTATATGTGTCATTGGATTTCACTTATTTGATGGCAGGGAGGAGGGATTCTTGCTGAGCTTTCAGTGCCGCTGGCTGATGAAGACAGAATTAATGAACAGGAAAATTGAACTGAGGACATACTGGCAATTTAGGGGCTGAGAGGGTGTTGGGTACCAGCACCCTCTGGAGGCCATAATGGGAAGTATACAAAAAGCAATGATGGTGAAAAGAAGGAAAAGGGACAGTAAAAACCAAATATAGGCTGATTCCAAGATTGAACATTATTTGGATTTCAGTCTGTCTTTTCCCTCCTTCCGGCAGTCACAGGTTTCTCTCTGAAACATTTGGGCAAAGTGTAAAGAATTCAAACTAAATCCATATTCTGTGGGTCAGAGAATTTCAAGGCATTTCCAAAATCTTCATTATTTTTTAAAGGATGGGGGCCCTCTCCATTGTTGAAGATTATACAAACATGACTTCTCTATATGTCTAGTTTTTGTCATTGGACACTTACATCAATGTCATTTAAGACAATTACATGTATCAGATAAGCAAAGATGTTGATATTGCAGAGGTACAAAGGTGAGCATTAACCCAGTCAGACATCATATGTGAAATATAGAAATAAAGTCGTGAAATTTACAGAATGTAGATGTATATGATTCACACTGATGATTCACATTTGACACAACATCTAAATTATTTCAGATTTGAGAGAACACTTAAATGTACATAAAACAGATAAAATAGAGAAGGGGGCATGGGAAGTAAAGAGAATAAAGAAGTAAGAGGAAAGGAAAGGGAAAAAAAAAACCTTTAAGTTTTACATACTGGCTTGAAGCCTACCATCATTCCAGCCACATATGGGCTGAGGGAGGAGGGGAAGGATCAAATGGGAAAGGATGATGGGTGAGGAAGGGCAGAGGAGGAATTGAATGCAGACAGAGGGAAACATGGAGAAGGGACTAAAATAGTATATTCTTAAGTCTTTGGGACAGTAGTCTATTGTCATAAGTTATCTAATAATTGAAGACACAGAAATGAGAGTGTGAAAAGAGGAGAGGCGCCGTAATGAAAGACTGTGTGTTTTACTTAATATATTATAATAATAGACTTCAATAAGGAGCAGCCCAGTACCATTATTAGTTGGTCCCTGGATATATTATAGCTGATAAAATGAGGAGGAGAAACCAGACTGCTGTGCCTGTTCCTCACACTGCCTCAGTTTAATTCTGTAATAGACTGATGATCGAAGTGGTCAGAGGAAGACACCAAACTGTCTCTGTAACCTTGCTGATTTCACCTTATCAATTATATACGTTGTCTCTGTGTTGGAAATGTGAATCATTTCATAGTAATACTGAAATACAGTGACATTACCAGGGAGGTGAAACCGGATTGCTGTCCCAGCAGACGGTACACGCACAGTGCGCACTCCTTCCCGCATTCAGTTCCAACCACCAGCGACACACATGCACCCAACACCAACATCCACACGCAGCTGCAGTGTGCGGAGGCAGCCATAGACTGTTGACACACAAAGACAAAAACACAAACATTACAAAAAGTTCAACCTTTGTCAGACTGTTAACATCATTTTCCAAAATGAAGTAACAGAGCCATTTAGTAATTTCAACTTACTGTTGCCACTACTATCACTACTAAGTCTGCTTCTGCCGCTGTTAGCAGCCTGTTATTACGTGAAATCAATCATTAACACAGGTATGTATGTATGGACAGCATAAAGTCTATCTGCCTATGCTGGATGCTGTGGGTGATGTGAGGGCATGACTATGAGTCTCAGAAACATCAGTTGTAGTAATTGTGATAGTAACTGTAACAAATGTAGCAGTAGTAGTACTTATTACTTACTTATTAATAATTGGAGTAAAAGTAGCAGTTTCCTGTCATCACGGAGCCTTACCTCTGTTGTCTGAAATAATACTCGAGCTGTTCTATGCTTTCCTCGGCCGCGCGTGCCCTCCGGGGTACCGGCAGAATGGTAAACTGTTAAGGGGCACGAACGTGTGCACCCAATATATGTGCGCACAGCTCCCTGTGTTGTACACGGTGGGCAGAGCGGCCACGGTTCAGCCAATCAGCAAACAGACAGACACAGAGCTTGTTCTCTCTTCCCTCACTGTCCGCGCGCTGACACCGGTTTTCCGTGGCACAAGTGTAGTCCGCTACATAGACTGTCAGTGCGTCAAAAGGTTCGAGAAAAACAACGCCTCTTAAACTCTTGCTGAGTCCGTTCAAAGTGCTCGATGAAGCGCTGCGGATGCTGGCTCGCGGTTTGCTAAAGTACTTTTTGTGGCTTACGTCACCGGGGATAATGGGGGGGTGGGGGGTGGTAATAAGCGTAACGATGTCACGTTGACAGCCCCAACCCATCCCCCGTTCTCCGTCTTTATCACTCACAGCTTTTTTTCTGTCACACGTCGGACTCCAAGAAGTCATTTGTTTAGCCTATTGCTTCTCAGGAAGTCTGTGACATAGATAATAAATGGCAGCCTACCATAGAGGTTTTGTGTGATTATATTTCATGTGTCTCTAGGCGTGTCAGAGTGTGTGTGTGTGTGTGTGTGTGTGTGTGTGATACAATATAATTGAGACATGTTTATCCTAAACAAAAATTAATAAACACATACAAGCTTTCTGGCGTCTCTGGGCCAGCATAAACAGCTCTGCAGGATTCGACTGAAAATCTTACATGCTCCAGCCACTGCTTTCCTGACTACAGCTATTCATTATGTTTTAATTATTAAGATTCTCTTTTTAAATGGCTGATCACAGATGGGAAAACCATTCATGCGCTACTGCAATCCACAGTCTGTAAAACATGCAGTAAAACCCACCTACTGTTCTGTTCAGTGTATAAATCTTATGGGAGCTTTTACATGCCTGTGACATGATTAGAATCAGAGGAAATGTGCCCTAGAGGTTGATAATAGAAATATTTTCAAACTTCATAACTGTATGGTCAGTAACCACTGGTATAAACTAGAAAGAGCATTTCCTGCAGAAAATGTGTGTGGATGCTGAATGCTGAAATGAAAGAAAATGCTGAAATGCTGGAAATGTAGAAACATCAAAAAGAGAAACCAGAAACTTCTGAAAATCCTTTAGGAGCTAAATGTTTTGACATTTGAGCATTTTCTGCAGCTGCAAGTATGTAGAAGCAGTAAGTAATCAAAATATGCACAGGAGAAGTAGTAGTAGTGGTAGTAACCACAGGAGTAGAAGTAGCTGTAGAAGCCGCACTACTAATAGTAGTAGTAAAACCAGTAGTAGCAGTAATTCATATGTTAAAAATTATAAAAAGTAGAAGCATAAACATACTTAAAGAACTGAACACTTTGACATTTGAATGGTTTTTGTAGCTGAAAGTATGCAGAAGTAGTAATTAATTACAAAATCTACAGGGTTACTAGTAGTAGTAGCAGAAGTAGTAGAGGCAGTCATAGTAATAACAATAGAGGTCATGGTTATAGGCGTCATAGCAGTAGCAGTGATAATATGAAAATATATATATTATATCTCTATGTGTTGGTGTGTCAGAGCAGTAGTACCCGTACCACTAGTATTACAGAAACAGGCAGAAACTGAAGGAGGTCTGATCAGCTCATCGGAATCACCTGCTGATAAACACAGAAAAGCCTGATAAAGGATGTTTCTAAACATGCACACGTGGTTGCCATGGTAATTAATGAGGGACACCTGTGTGCGTGTGTGTGTGTGTGTGTGTATACACACACACACACACTATACTCTTACACGAACACTACTATACCCTCTTACATGCACAATCATACTCTCATACATACACCACTATACTCTTACACAAACACTACTATACTCTCTTATATTTATCATCATATTTTCTTTTATTTACTGTCATACTCTTAGTGTAACAGAGGATAATATTATATGTATGTAAGTATGATAGTATGTACATGAAAGTAACAGTATATGTCAAACAAATTCTAATATACAGTACAGGCCAAAAGTTTGGACACACCTTCTCATTCAATGCGTTTTCTTTATTTTCATGACTATTTACATTGTAGATTCTCACTGAAGGCATCAAAACTATGAATGAACACATGTGGAGTTATGTACTTAACAAAAAAAGGTGAAATAGCTGAAAACATGTTTTATATTCTAGTTTCTTCAAAATAGCCACCCTTTGCTCTGATTACTGCTTTGCACACTCTTGGCATTCTCTCGATGAGCCTCAAGAGGTAGTCACCTGAAATGGTTTCCACTTCACAGGTGTGCCTTATCAGGGTTAATTAGTGGAATTTCTTGCTTTATCAATGGGGTTGGGACCATCAGTTGTGTTGTGCAGAAGTCAGGTTAATACACAGCCGACAGCCCTATTGGACAACTGTTAAAATTCATATTATGGCAAGAACCAACCAGCTAACTAAAGAAAAACGAGTGGCCATCATTACTTTAAGAAATGAAGGTCAGTCAGTCCGGAAAATTGCAAAAACTTTAAATGTGTCCCCAAGTGGAGTCGCAAAAACCATCAAGCGCTACAACGAAACTGGCACACATGAGGACCGACCCAGGAAAGGAAGACCAAGAGTCACCTCTGCTTCTGAGGATAAGTTCATCCGAGTCACCAGCCTCAGAAATGGCAAGTTAACAGCAGCTCAGATCAGAGACCAGATGAATGCCACACAGAGTTCTAGCAGCAGACCCATCTCTAGAACAACTGTTAAGAGGAGACTGCGCGAATCAGGCCTTCATGGTCAAATAGCTGCTAGGAAAGCACTGCTAAGGAGAGGCAACAAGCAGAAGAGATTTGTTTGGGCCAAGAAACACAAGGAATGGACATTAGACCAGTGGAAATCTGTGCTTTGGTCTGATGAGTCCAAATTTGAGATCTTTGGTTCCAACCGCCGTGTCTTTGTGAGACGCAGAAAAGGTGAACGGATGGATTCCACATGCCTGGTTCCCACTGTGAAGCATGGAGGAGGAGGTGTGATGGTATGGGGGTGTTTTGCTGGTGACACTGTTGGGGATTTATTCAAAATTGAAGGCACACACAGCCCACAGCATCCTGCAGCGACATGCCATCCCATCCGGTTTGCGTTTAGTTGGACGATCATTTATTTTTCAACAGGACAATGACCCCAAACACACCTCCAGGCTGTGTAAGGGCTATTTGACCAAGAAGGAGAGTGATGGAGTGCTGCGGCAGATGACCTGGCCTCCACAGTCACCGGACCTGAACCCAATCGAAATGGTTTGGGGTGAGCTGGACCGCAGAGTGAAGGCAAAGGGGCCAACAAGTGCTAAACACCTCTGGGAACTCCTTCAAGACTGTTGGAAAACCATTTCAGGTGACTACCTCTTGAAGCTCATCGAGAGAATGCCAAGAGTGTGCAAAGCAGTAATCAGAGCAAAGGGTGGCTATTTTGAAGAAACTAGAATATAAAACCTCTGACTGTCCACACAGGCCACTGAGCAGAGCGGAGCGCCCGCGGAGGCTCGCGCACTGCAGCGCTTCACGGCCTGGACACACCGGACGCGGAACCGAAGCGCAGCGCCCAGCAGCAGAGGCCGTTTTCAATTGGCGCCCCTGACTGTCCACACACTGAATGAATAGGGCATATTGTTCTGACCATTTTATTTGTGGCTGTAGGCTCGGTGACACAAAATTAAAATTGTAATGAAGTGATGAGGGTATTGAAAAATGTGTTTGGTTATGCATTGTTGTGTTATTTGTAATTATAAACATGGTATTTTCTCCTCTCGTTCCACAGTGCGTGCTGTTGTTATTTTATTTTGAAAATTGGCCGGATTCTCTCGTCTTTTCTGTGTCCGACTTCCTGTTTGGTACGATCCGCTCTATCCAGCTTGACAGAAGCTCTCGCGGCTCGCGTGAAAAATAGACCAGACGCCGAACTTAGCGCTGCAGTGTGCTAGCCTCCGCGGGCGCTCCGCTCTGCTCAGCGGCCTGTGTGGACAGTCAGAGGCCAACAGCTTTACTGAGTCGCTCAAGGTCTGTCATCTTTTCATATTATGATTGGGAAGGCGGGCCTTTTTCTCACTTCATCAAAAATAACCAATCAGGAACTGAGAATTCAGTACTATTTCCGTTTCAATCAAACTCCCTTCCGTTTCAATCAAACTCTCTCACACAAACAACTATTCTCATTCACATACCCTATCATTCTGTCTTACATTCACTGTCATTTTGTTCCTTACACATGATTATTTGCATTCACATGTACAACTAATTTCTCTTACATATGCTAGTATTCTGTTTCAAATATAATATTATTCTCTCATACATATATTAGAACTTTGTTTTACATATACTGTTACTTTCATGTATATACTATCATACTTACATACATATAATATTGTCCTCTGTTACACTAAGAGTCTGACAGTAAATAAAAGAAAACATGATAAATATAAGTATAATAGTGTTTGTGTAAGAGTATAGTGGTGTATGTATAAGAGTATGATTGTGCATGTAAGAGGGTATAGTAGTGTTTGTGTAAGAGTATAGTGGTGTATGTATGAGAGTATGATGTTACATGTGAAACCAAGTAAGAATTATGTCTCAAAGGGCCTCTCATAGAACACTGATTGGAACACAGAACGACTGCTTGAAAAAGATGGTGTAGGTTCTTAGGTAGTATTCTTAGGTTCTATTGTTAAAACCTCTTGACCATGAGCACCCCAAGATGTTGCTGAACACGAAGATATATCATTTGTGTGGATAAAGCTAAAGCTGAGCTTCTAGTTCAGTTACCCAGCCATAGTTTTCATAGTTTTATACAAATGGTTTCTGTCCCCCGACTACCTAAATTATTTAAATCTAAAATTAAACAAAGAGGAGTTGTGCATAACAACCTCATAAAAATTAAAACATCTTTTGTGACAGAAAGACAAAACAGGAGAATTAAATGCGGACTGTTAAACATCAGGTCTCTATCATCTAAAGCAGTGTTAGTAAACGAATTAATATCAGACAATCATATTGATTTACTCAGTCTCACTGAAACCTGGCTGTGTCAAGATGAACATGTTAGTCTAAACGAATCCACTCCTTCCAGTCATAATAATACCCACATTCCTCGAGGCAGCGGTCTAGGAGGGGGAGTTGCAGCCATTTTTAACTCCAGTGTGTTAATCAGCCCTAAACCTAAACTAGATTATAATTCATTTCAAAGCCTCGTTCTTAGTCTTTTACATCCGACCTGAAAAGTTCGGTTTTTATCCAGTCTAGTTCTTAAATCAGATAAAGTTATTATTGTAGGCGATTTTAACATTCACGTCGACGTTGATAATGACTTCATGGCTACCGCGTTTATGTCATTATTAGACTCCACTGGCTTCATTCAGGGTGTACATGAACCCTCTGTTTTAACCATACCCTCGATCTAGTTCTGACGTATGGAATTGAAATTGATAACCTAACAGTCTTTCCACAGAATCCCTCGTTAAATTCAATAGCAAGTCCTTCAGTAACAGAGGTTTCCCGTACCGACTTTAACCTCTCCCGAATTGATCATTTTGTTGATAGCGCCATAGGCTTGCTGCGAACAACACTCGACTCTGTAGCTCCTCTTAAAAAGAAGTTAACAAAGCAAAGAAAGTTTGCTCCTTGGTATAACTCTCAAACCCGTAGGTTAAAACAAATATCGCGAAAGTTTGAAAGGAACTGGCGATTAACCAAACTGGAAGAATCTCGTTTAATCTGGACAGACAGTCTCAAAATTTATAAGAGGGGCCTCCGCAATGCCAGAGCAAACTATTACTCAGCATTAATAGAAGAAAACAAGAATAACCCCAGGTTTCTTTTCAGCACTGTAGCCAGGCTGACTGAGAGTCAAAGCTCTATTGAGCCTTGTATTCCTTTAGCCCTTAGCAGTAATGATTTTATGAGCTTTTTTAATGACAAAATTCTAACTATTAGAGGCAAAATTCATGACCTCCTGTCCTCAAATAGTACCTATCTAACCTCAAACACAGCTGTAAGACCTAATATATATTTAGATTGCTTCTCCCCAATTTCTGTTCAAGAATTGACCGCAGTGATTTCTTCATCTAAATCATCAACGTGTCTCTTAGACCCCATCCCAACTAGGCTACTTAAGGAGGTCTTACCTTTAGTTAACACTCATATATTAGATATGATCAATATATCCTTATTAACAGGCTATGTACCACAGTCTTTTAAGGTAGGTGTAATTAAACCTCTACTAAAATAGCCCACCCTGGATCCAGAGGTGTTAGCCAACTATAGACCAATATCTAATCTTCCCTTTCTGTCAAAGATCCTTGAGAAAGTAGTCGCAGACCAGCTGTGTGATTTTCTCCATGATAATAATTTATTTGAGGAATTTCAGTCAGGATTTAGAGTGCATCATAGCACTGAGACAGCACTAGTTAAAACTACAAATGACCTTCTGATTGCTTCAGACAAAAGACTCATCTCTGTACTTGTTTTATTAGATCTTAGTGCGGCGTTTGACACTATTGACCATCAAATTCTACTGCAGAGACTGGATCACTTAATTGGACCATAAGGTTCTGCACTGAGCTGGTTTAAATCTTATTTATCTGATCGTTTTCAGTTTGTTGACGTTCATAATGAATCATCCTTACATACTAAAGTTTTTTTTGGAGTTCCGCAAGGTTCTGTGCTCGGACCAATCCTATTTATTCTATATATGCTTCCTTTAGGCAATATCATTAGAAATCACTCTATAAATTTCCATTGTTATGCAGATGATACACAGTTGTATTTATCGATGAAGCCAGAAGAAAGTAATCAATTAACTAAACTCCATAACTGCCTTAAAGACATAAAAACCTGGATGAGCACCAATTTCCTGATGTTAAATTCAGACAAAACTGAAGTTATTGTTCTTGGCCCAAACAACTCAGAGACTCTTTATCTGATGACATAGTTTCTCTAGATGGCATTGCTTTGGCCTCTAGCACTACCATAAGAAACCTCGGAGTAACATTTGATCAAGATTTGTCTTTTAATTCTCATTTAAAACAAACCTCACGGACTGCATTTTTTCATCTGCGTAATATTGCGAAAATTAGGCCTATTCTGACCCGAAAAGATGCAGAAAAATTGGTCCACGCTTTTGTTACCTCAAGGCTAGATTACTGTAACTCTCTATTATCAGGTAGGTCTAGTAAGTCCTTAAAAACTCTCCAGCTAATTCACAATGCAGCAGCACATGTACTAACAGGAACTAAGAAACGAGATCATATTTCTCCTGTTTTAGCTTCTCTGTACTGTCTCCCTGTAAAATCCAGAATTGAATTTAAAATCCTACTGTTAACTTATAAAGCTCTAAATGGTCAGGCACCATCATATCTTAGAGAGCTCATAGTGCCTTATTATCCCACCAGAACACTGCGCTCTGAGAATGCAGGGTTACTCGTGGTCCCTAAAGTCTCCAAAAGTAGATCAGGAGCCAGAGCCTTCAGCTATCAGGCTCTTCTCCTGTGGAATCATCTTCCTGTTACGGTCTGGGAGGCAGACACCATCTCCACATTTAAGACTAGACTTAAGACTTTCGTCTTTGATAAAGCTTATAGTTAGGGCTGGCTCAGGCTTGCCCTGTACCAGCCCCTAGTTAGGCTGACTTAGGCTTAGTCTGCCGGAGGACCCCCTATAATACACCGGGCACCTTCCCTCCTTCTCTCTCTCTCTCTCTCTCTCTCTCTCTCTCGTATCCCATTACTGCATCTTGCTAACTCGGCCATTCTGGATGTGACTAACTCAGCTTCTTCTCCGGAGCCTTTGTGCTCCACTGTCTCTCAGATTAACTTGTATTGCAGCGGTGCCTGGATAGCGTGACGTGTGTGGCTGTGCTGCTGCCGTGGTCCTGCCAGATGCCTCCTGCTGCTGCTGCCATCATTAGTCATTAGTCATACTTCTACTGTTATTATACACATATGATTATTGTCACACATGTATACTGCCAGATATTAATATATACTTTCAACATATTGTACCACAGTAGCCAGAATTATAACTATAATGTAGTGGTGTGAGATACCACTGCCACACTGAACGCAAGTCGTGGCTTCACCACACCCTTTTTGGACTATTAGCCTATCACCGTTCAGGCGAAGGGGATAAAGGAAGTCCGTGTCCCTCCTCCTGATCTCTCGCTTCCTGCCTCTTCGCCCCGCCCACTTCCAGGTCGTTGTACTCGCCGCTCGCTGCAGAACACAGGTATGCACACCTTAGCATTGTATTTACATTCGGCTGCGTGTTATGTATCTGAAACCATAACCTTTTTATTAGGTCTGGCGTCTCACCTGCAGTCAAGGTGATTATCCAGGGTGGTCTATCGCTGCCGACTGGAGCATAGCCTGCTGCATGTGGGATACGCGGTGGCTGCCTTCCTTCTCTCTCTTCACCCCTCTCCCTCTTTGGGCGGACGCCGGTTCTACCCAGCTGGCTACCAGAACACACGGACGCTAAGCTAAGTAGGAGCATTGCTGTTTAATTATGGTCTTTTAGCCACGGTTACTGCTACCGTTGCTACCGCTGCTACTACGCTGAGCCATGGCTACTGCTGCCGCTGCTGCCGCTGCTACTACCCTTAGCCACGGCTGCTGCTACTGCTGCTACCACTGCTACTGTTGTTACCGCGGCTACTGCTGCTTCACTGTTTCGCTGCTGCTGCTGCTTCACCAGCTTGGACTGGGCTTCCTGTCGGCTGTGTGTGTGTCAACCTGCTTCCTGCTGTCGGCTCGCTCTCCTGCTTCTGTGAGTGTGGTGCTGCTGGATGTGTGTGGCTGCCGCTCGTGCTGACCGGGCTCCCGATCAGTGGGACGCTACGAGCTCCATCAGAACTTTCAGCCACCCATCTGGACTGGGCTGTGTGTGTGTGTGCGTGTGTATGTGCGTGTGTATGTGTGAGTGATAATCAAGGTTTGGCTTAATTGTTTTGTTTACTTTCTTATTTAATTATTGGTCGAATCTCCTGAATTTTAGTTTAGTTCCTTGTTTTGTTTTGGGGAATTTATTGTAATTAAGTTTCATTTGGGAGGGGAACTCCTCAGTTTGAGTCCTCAGTTATTTGTGTATATCAGCTATGATGATTAACTGTTGAGTTGATATATCTGGCCAGAGGCTCCTTAGTTTCCTTTGTGGTTCTTTCGTTGGTTGATTTATTATTGATCTAAATTCATATTTGTCAGTCTATTAATTCATTACAATTTGTTTCCTGATGTTATGGGAGATTGTTTGTTTTCTTTCTTTTTTATCCTTGAGCCTTGACTCTGTGTCTCCTTCTTCCCCTACAGCTGAAGGCTGACGGTGGTGGTGGTGGTTTCCCTGGGTGGTGGGGATCCCCTGTGTGCTGTGTGACCCCTGTTCAAGATTTGCTTTGTGTGCACTTCACGTTTTTGTTGTGTGTTTGGGGTGTTCTCCCTTTTCTTTTGGACTCCAGCCGGTAAGCCTCAGTCTGTGTCCCCTTCCTTTAGTTGGGCTCTCTTCTCCTTTTTGGTTATTGTGCCAAACCCTGTTGTTTTAATTAATAAAATATTTTTTTTATGATCATTGAACTCCGTCTCCTGCCCTCCCTGAGTGAACGAACCTGAGTGTCTTTCTGGTGATAGTTCACCTTTAATATGGGTCCTTGGGCCCTACCCCAAGGTGGCGTTGTCGGTAAAGAGATCCTCTAATATATAAATTAATAATCATCCCCTCGTGTTGCCACAATAATATTATTATTCATTAATGTTGCTGTAAGCTACTGTCATTACCTCCTGCATTTCTCTCTCTCTCTCTCTCTCTCTCTCTCTCTCGTTAATGACAGCTTACTGTCCTAACTTAAGGTTATGAGGGCACATTTATGTCTAAGTATGTTTATGTTGACAAAGGAGTTCTGGTCTAGTGAGGTCTATGCCCGCAACCAGTCGCTGCTGGGTCATGGACAGAGGAGAGTTGTGTTCTCCTTGTGAGTGTTGTTTAGGTTGTTGTGTGTTTGTACAAGTGTATGTTTTGTTGTTTCCCCTATCCCTGGAGGTGCAGAGAAGGCTTGGTGCAAGCTATGGGAAAAATACACAAAGTGCTGGCATAGATATTAATTATTGTAACATTTAAATGGGCCCAAGTACAATCAAAATGAATGTTGAAACTGAAATGATATAAAATATATCTCACCTAAAATCTCTGGCATGTGATGTTGCAATGCTACAAGAAACACATTTGAATGAGGTAGAATCACAGAAATTAAAACAAAGGTGGGTTGACCAACTGTTTGTGGCCCCAGGGACCAGTGCTTCATGGGGTGTATGTATTTTAATTTCTAAAAAAGTCTCTTTCAAATTAACTAACTTAATTGCTGATAAGGAAGGCAGATATGTTGTGGTGTCTGGGCTACTTGAGAATAAAAAATATACTTTTGCTAATATATATGCTCCTCATACTGGTCAGGTGACATTCTTGTCGGCACTAGGTGTCCTGCTGGCTAGGTTCACTGGGAATCCCATCGTAATTGGAGGAGATTTTAACTCTGTTGGTGATCCAGTGATGGATTGCTGTAGTTGCCCCCTCCCGGCAGATGCTGCCATGTATGCGGCGTTCGATATTTTGAAATTTATAGGCGTAATTGATATATGGCGTTGCAATAACCCTAATTCCTGTGAGTAAACATTTTATTCCAAGGCCCACAATTCATACTCTAGGATAGACTATCTGCTCAACATGAGCAGATAGTCTATCCTAGAGTATGAAAGAAAGTTATTAGAAAATGTGATCAATGCAGAGATTTTATTTTCTCCCTTCTCAAACACTCATAAAACAAAAACCTGGAGGTTTAACAACACCTTGTTAAGGGATGAGAAGTTTGTCTCATTAGTTAAGGATAAAATATTGGACTTTTTGTTGTAAATATGAGTTCTGTCTCTTCTGTACAAATGGTCTGGGAAGCTTTCAAAGCTACATGTGGAGGTTGGATCATTGCTTATTCTACCTTCAAACAGAGACAAAGTTGTGAAAGAAAGAATATCTTGATGAAGGAACTTAAAAACTTGGAACTTAAAAAGTCATTGTGTCTTATTAGATAAGAATTGCAAGCTTTTTACATGCAAGAAACAACTTTTGCATTATATAAACTAAGGCAAAGACATTTTGAGAATGGTGACAAGGCTGGCAAAATGCTAGCACTCAGACTGAAAGCAAACACATGATTCCTGCCATCCATAACAATGTAGGAACTTTAATAAGTGATCCGAAACAAATTAACATGTCTTTCCAAGAATATTACTCTAAATTATATGAATCACAATGTAACTTCAATGGAAAGAAGCCAATGACTTTTTCAGCACTTTGTCTTTGCCTTCGTTAAACAGTGAATGTCTCCTCTGAGAACCGTCACCTTATCGTGGTGGAGGAGTTTGAGTGCCCTAATGATCCTAGGAGCTGTGTTGTCGGGGCATTTCGCCCCTGGTAGGGTTTCCCATGGCAGATTGGTTCTGGGTGAAGGGTCAGAAGAAGAACGGTTCAAAAGACCCTTCATGATGGAAGATAACAAGAGTTAGTGTACCCGGCCCGGAAGGTTACTGGGGCCCCGCCCTGGAGCCAGGCCTGGGGCTGGGGATCGTGGGCGAGCGCCTGGTGGCCGGGCCTTCGCCCATGGGGTCCGGCCGGGCCCAGCCCGAACCGGCTACATGGGCTCATCCCCCTGCAGGCCCACCACCCGCAGAGGGATCCAGAAGGGTTCGGTGCAGTGTGGATCAGGCAGCAGACCAAGGCGGGGACCTTGGCGGTCCGATCCTCTGCTACGGAAGTTGGCTCTTGGGACATGGAATGTCACCTCTCTGGCAGGGAAGGAGCCGGAGCTTGTGGAAGAGGTTGAGCGCTACCGGCTAGATATAGTCGGCCTCACCTCGACACATAGTTCCGACTCTGGAACCCAAGTCCTTGAGAGGGGTTGGACTCTCTCCTTTGCTGGAGTTGCTCCGGGTGTGAGGCGGAGGGACGGGGTGGGCTTTCTGATAGCCCCCAGACTCTCTGCCTGTATGTTGGGGTTCACCCCAGTGGACGGAAGGGTTGCGTCCCTGCGCCTTCGGGTCGGGGAACGGGTCCTGACTGTTGTCCCTGCTTATGCGCCGAACAGCAGTTCAGAGTACCCGCCCTTTTTGGAGTCCCTGGGACGGGTGCTGGACAGTGCCCCGACCAGGGACTCCATTGTTCTGCTGGGGGACTTCAACGCTCACGTGGGCAATGACAGCAGGACCTGGAGGGGCGTGACTGGGAGGAACGGCCTGCCTGATCTGAACCCGAGTGGTGTGCAGTTACTGGACTTCTGTGCGGGTTGCAGTTTGGCCATAACTAACACCATGTTCGAGCATAAGGATGTCCATCGGTGCACGTGGCACCAGGACAGCCTAGGTCGCAGGTCAATGATTGACTTTGTAGTCGTGTCATTTGACCTGCGACCATATATTCTGGACACTCGGGTGAAGAGAGGAGCAGAGCTGTCAACTGATCACCACCTGGTGGTGAGTTGGATCAGGTGGCAGGGGAGGATGCTGCGCAGACCTGTGAAGTGTCGAAAATCGGTGCCTGGAAGTGGGCCTGTAGGCTCCCGACCTTGAACCTCTTGTTTCTCGTTGGTTGTCTTCAAATGTCAATTTGGTATCTTAAGCTCAGCTGCAAACACTCAAAGAATCACTGGAAACAGGCAAAGTCCGATGCAATCAAGTTTAATGTGTCAACAGGCTTTAACACATACAACTTCGTGAGTCAAACCCCGGGGAACGACTAAAATCCTGCTTTCAGAGCCCTAGCTTATATGCTGGTGGAGATTCAAATGAGTCTCCACCTCTTTTTGCTAATCCTTCCCACTCAGGACCATTTCTATTGGTGGAGAAGTTTTCTTTGTGTCCAATTCTGATTGGGCCCATTTTTAATGGTGTAATGCAGCCTGGAATTTCCCAAATTTCCTTCCCTTAGATCTGGTTCCATTTTCACTCTATTTTTAAAAAATATGTGAATTCTGGGGACTTTCTACACAGTCCACCGTGCTCCTTGTTTCATGCAAGATAAAACCTTAAGAATACAATATGTGAGTGTGTGTGTGTGAGTTACAGCAGTTGAGTATGTGTTTCATCATGTCTTGTCTAAACAAGACATGGTGTGTTCTTTCAGTATGTGCATACAACATTACACAGTCTGATGTTATGGATTACCTTGACAATATCTAATATATGTCCAAACTTTTATGATGCCTTATACATGATTATATAACTCTTTTTTTATTCCCAATCAACTTAGGTATCTTAGCCCTGTTACTTGATTCATAGTTTCAAACTTTTACACTACACCTGGCAGGCCCAAATGAGTAGTGAGGGTCTGCTGGGAACGCCTGGCGGAAGAACCTGTCAAGATGATCTTCAACTCCCACCTCCAGGAGAGCTTCGACCGCATCCCAAGGGCGGAGGGGGACATTGAGTCCGAATGGGCCTTGTTCCGCTCTGCCATTGTCGAGGCGGCTGTTGCGAGCTGCGGCTGCAAGGCCGTGGGGGCCGTCAGGCTGAAGATGGAGGCCTACAGGGCATGGTTGGTCTGTGGGTCTCCAGAAGCAGCTGACGGGTACCGGCGAGCCAAGCGGAGCGCAGCAGCGGCAGTCGCGGAGGCAAAAACTCTGGCGTGGGAGGAGTTCGGTGAGGCCATGGAGGAAGACTGTCGATCGGCTCCAAAGAGGTTCTGGCAAACTGTCCGGCACCATGGGGGGGGGGGCAACTTGCTCACACTGTTTACAGTGGGGGCGGGGAGCTGCTGACGTCAACTGGGGACATTGTCGGGTGGTGGAAGGAATACTTTGAGGAGCTCCTCAATCCCACCAACACGTATTCCAGTGAGGAAACAGAGCCGGGGGTCTCGGGGGCGGGTCGTCCACTTTCGGGGGCAGAAGTCGCCGAGGTAGTGAAGGAACTGCACGGTGGCGGGGCCCCGGGGGTGGACGAGATTCGCCCTGGATATCTCAAGGCTCTGGATGTTGTAGGGCGGTCCTGGCTGACACGCCTCTGCAACATTGCGTGGACATCGGGGGCAGTGCCTCTGGAGTGGCAGACCAGGGTGGTGGTCCCCATCTTCAAGAAAGGGGACCAGAGGGTGTGTTCCAACTACAGGGGGATCACACTCTTCAGCCTACCCGGTAAGGTCTACGCCAGGGTGCTGGAGAAGAGGGTCCGGTCGATAGTAGAACCTCGGATTGAGGAGGAGCAATGTGGTTTTCGTCCAGGACGCGGAACTGTGGACCAGCTCTTTACCCTCGCCAGGGTGCTGGAGGGGGCATGGGAGTTCGCCCAACCAGTCCACATGTGTTTTGTGGATTTGGAGAAGGCTTACGACCATGTCCCCAGGGGCATCCTGTGGGGGGTGCTCCAAGAGTATGGGGTTGGTGGCCCTTTGCTAAGGGCCATCCAGTCCCTGTACCGAAGGAGCACGAGTCTGGTTCGTGTGGCTGGCAGTAAGTCGGACCTGTTCCCGGTGAGGGTTGGACTCCGCCAGGGCTGCCCTTTCACCGGTTCTGTTCATAACTTTCATGGACAGAATTTCTAGGCGCAGCCGAGGGGTGGAGGGTGTCAGGTTCGGTGACGGGAAGATCTCGTCCCTGCTATTTGCGGATGACGTGGTCCTCCTAGCTCCATCGAACAGTGACCTCCAGCTCTCGCTGGGACGGTTGGCTGGGATGAGAATCAGCACCTCCAAGTCTAAGGCCATGGTCCTCAACCGGAAAAGGGTGGATTGCCCACTCCAGGTCGAGGGGGAGGTCCTGCCTCAGGTGGAGGAGTTTAAGTATCTCGGGATCTTGTTCACGAGTGAGGGTAGGATGGAGCGGGAGATTGACAGGCGGATTGGGGTGGCGTCAACAGTGATGCAGACGCTTAACCGGTCCGTTGTGGTGAAAAGGGAGCTTAGCCAGAAAGCGAAGCTCTCGATTTACCGGTCGATCTACGTTCCAACGCTCACCTATGGTCACGAGCTCCGGGTAGTGACCGAAAGAACGAGATTGCGAGTACAAGCAGCCAAAATGAGTTTCCTCCGCAGGGTGGCTGGGCTCAGCCTTAGAGATAGGGTGAGGAGCTTAGACATCTGGGAGGGAGTTGGAGTAGAGCCGCTGCTCCTCCACATCGAGATGAGCCAGTTGAGGTGGTTCGGGCATCTGGTAAGGATGCCTCCCGGACGCATCCCTTGGGAAGTATTTCGGGTATGTCCAACCGGGAGGAGACCTCGGGGCCGCCCCAGGACACACTGGAGGGATTACATCGCCCGGCTGGCCTGGGAACGCCTTGGGGTTCCCTCGGAAGAGCTGACGGAGGTGACTGGGGAGAGGACCTTCTGGGCTTCTTTGCTGAGGCTGCTGCCCCCGCGACCCGGATAAGCGGAGGACGACGGGACAAGACGAGACGAGTCTTTGCCTTTGTTAAATAGTGGATACACCGAAAGGTCAGTATCTGAGCCTGAAGTTAAGTCTGCAATTAAAGCATTAGTTGCAGGTAAAGCACCAGGGGAAGATGGTTTCACTATTAATTTTTATAAATGTTTTCAGGATACACTGACTCCCTACCTAATTATTTTGTACAATGATATTATTGCTAAACAGTCAATGCCAGAAAGCATGCGGTCTGCAATGATCTCTGTGTTACCTAAACCAGAAAAAGATCTTCTCCAAATGAGCAATTTTTGCCCTCTCAGCTTATTAAATAATGATTATAAGATATTCGCAAAGATGCTTGCAACGCGCCTTGAAAAAGCTGTGCCTTCTTTAGTACATATTGACCAAGTGGGTTTCATTGCAGGCCGTCTTGCTGCCAACAACATGAGGAGACTTTTTCACATTATATTGAGAGCCAACTCCCTTCAACAGCCAGCAGTAGCTATATCACTGGATGCTGAAAAAGCGGATGACAGAATAGAATGGCCATATTTATTTTTCACATTGACTAAACTTGGTTTTGGTCCAACTTGTATACATTGGATTAAGCCTCTTTATCATAATCTGACTGCCCATGTCAAAACAAATGGTATGGTATTGTCACCCCTCCAGCTTTTTAGGTCTACCAGACAAGGCTGTCCAGCTTCTCCATTTATTTTTATTCTAAAGTGCAACACACACCGCCGCCATACGCCACGCGTCAAAATGCCCGCCTCCATTATATTCTATGAAGCAACCCACACTGGCGCCGGCCGACGTGCCGCATCGCTCTGCTTCAGCCCACTGCTCTATTTCGGCGCTGCGAGAAAAGCCTTTTATGTACGTTTTGGCCGCCGTAGTATCAAAACCGGTTGTTTCAAATTTTTAATAAGACGACGTCTGATAAGAAACTCACCCATGAAATCCAAGTTGCTGTTGCCTCAAAGTTTTTTCTCTTCTTCTTCTGTTGGCAACCGTTGGCAACTCGTGTTAGGTACAGCCACCTAGAGGGCTGGGGTGGGAAATACACGTCAACGGTGCCGCTGCACGCCGCTGCCAGTGTGTGTTGGGGGGTGGCACTTGACGGCCACAGCGCCGCGCCGGCAGCGATGTGTGTTGCACTTAACATTTGAACCGTTAGCGTGTGCAATTAGAGCCAATCCTAACATAACTGGTATTAAGCTGTCTGAATATGATTTCAAAGCTAATCTGTATGCTGATGACATTTTGCAAACACTATCCTACCCTGATATTTCAGTCCCTCATCTCTTAAGGCTCGTTGATGAATTTGGTCAACTCTCTGGGTATAAGGTTAAGTGGGCAAAGAGTGAGGCCATCCCTCTTAACCATTTCACAACACAAGCTAATCTAGCCTTCACTCCAATTATCTGGAAGAAACAAGGGATGAAATATCTTGGAATTACAATCAAATCTTCACTTGAAAACTTATATGAATTGAATGGAGGTAAGCTTTTGAAAACAATAAAAGAAGACTTTAAGAGATGGACAACACTGCCTTTATCATTGTGGGGAAGAGCAGAAGTAATTAAAATGAACATACTGCTGAGACTATCATTCCTCATGTCCGCAATCCCTCTCAAGTTTCCTCAGCAGTGGTTTAAGGAAATAAATACATTATTTATTATTTTTTTTGTGGAGAGATAAAAAAACAAAAATAAGCTTGAAAAAACTAACCATCTCGAGAAAATTGGGGGGCTTAGATATATATTCATATTACTTATCCTATAATGGCAGATATGTATTATCTTGGGCATATGCAAGACATTGCCTAGAAGGGAGTTGGATGTGGCTGGAACAAAAAATTATTGCTGAAAGTAACAAAAATGTTTCTCTAGCTTCTCTGTGGTGGTACAGACATAGGGCCATATCCATACCGTCATCTTAGGTTACACCTTTACTTTCAAAGTCTGTGTCACTGTCAAACAGTAGCAGGCAGATGACAAGCAACCAAGAGAAAGATGATGAGGATAACATTACCCGGGAATAAATCATTCATTCATTTCTGTGTGGAAATATTATTGATTTTGGAGAAAATACGGTACAGCATGTACTTCTTTAAGTACATGCTGTATGCAAACAATGCTGTTGAGATAAAATACAACGTACCTCCTCAACGGGCATCTCAATCCACTAACTTTTTGTAGCAACATTACCTGCTCTGTAATGAGCTAAATGTTGAGCTGAAAACATGTGCATGCAGGCTGGTGAGTGAGAAAAAGTATAAACAATTCATGCAGTGCCATGCTCAAACATTTTGTTGGGCAGGTGCTCAAGTAGAAAAAAAAGTCCATCCCTTCCACAAAAATTGTGCACATGCAAAGTGCACCTTGTTTGGAGGTTTCTATCTGCCAGTACCAGAGGATTTCTTGAGGCCTAAATACACAGTACATTTGTGCACAGTAATGAGCCATGGAAATGTCTGTCTTGTTTTCATATGACGTGTCTAAATATCTATACTATATACACCTGCTACATATACACAGTCACTCTCTACATTTATCATTTATTTATAATAAGAAACTATATTGACAACAATGGCAAATTGTGCACACTTCAGTCATCTATAAAGTAAATAATCATTCAAAATCAACAAATCTTTACGCAGAATTGAAAAACATTGACCTCTGCATAATTAAAATAATAAACCAACCAACCAACCTACCTCTAAACTACATAGTAGGCCTTTGTTCATCTGCAACAATCAGGCCAAGTGGGTTCTCCTCTCCTCTTCTCTCATTCTCCAGTCCTTTCCTTTTTTCTCCTCTTAATTTGTTCTCTTCCTCTCCTCATGCTCTTCTCCTCTTTTCTTTGTAAACAGTCACACACTAATCCTCATAGTTATCTTCTCAGTAAGAGAACTGCTCAATAAGAATCCCAGAGAACAGAAATGTGCAACTCTGCACTCCTTCTTTCCTCCTCTGCACTTTTTACGCACTGCAGCCCCAAACTGCATGAGAGATGGAGAGGACGTGCAGCAGATTAGGGTGATTAAGGATAGAGATGGAAATGTATTGACAGGTGCCACAAGTGTGATGGGAAGATGGAAAGAGTACTTTGAAGATCTGATGAATAAGGAAAATGAAAGAGAACAAAGAGTAGAAGAGGTGACCATTGTGGAGCAGGAAGTAGCAAAGATTAGTAAGGATGAAGTGAGGAGGGCACTGAAGAGTGGAAAAGCAGTTGGTCCTGATGATATACCTGTGGAGGTATGAAAGTGTCTACGAGAAGTGGCAGTAGAGTTTTTCACTAGGTTTTTCAACAAGGTCTTAGAGAGTGAGAGGATGCCTGAGGAATGGAGAAGTGTGCTGGTGCCGATTTTTAAGAATAAGGGAGACGTGCAGATTTGTGGCAACTACAGAGGGATAAAGCTGATGAGCCATACAATTAAGCTGTGGAAAAGAGTAGTGGAAGCTAGACTAAGAGCAGAAGTGAGCATCTGTGAGCAGCAGTGTGGTTTCATGCCAAGAAAAAGTACTACAGATGCAGTAATAGCTTTGAGGATGTTGATGGAGAAGTACAGAGAAGATTAGAGGGAACTGCATTGTGTCTTTGTAGATCTAGAGAAAGCATATGACAGGATGTGGTATGAGGAAGTCTGGAGTAGCAAAGAAGTATGTTAGAGTGGTGCAGGACATGTACTGTATGAGAGCTGTCAGACAGTGGTGAAATGTGCTGCAGGTGTGACAGAGGAGTTTAAGGTGGAAGTGGGACTGCATTAAGGATCAGCTCGGAGCCCCTTCTTGTTTGCTATGGTGAGGGACAGGTTGACAAATGAGATTAGACGGGAATCTCCATGGTCTATGATGTTTGCAGATGACATTGTGATATGTAGTGAGAGCAGGGAGCAGGTGGAGGAAAATCTAGAGAGATGGAGGTATGCCCTGGAAAGGAGAGGATTGAAGGTTAGTCGTAGCAAGACAGAATACATGTGTGTGAATGAAAAGGACCCAAGTAGAACGGTGAGGTTACAGGGAGTAGAAATAAAGAATGTGGAGGATTTTAAGTACTTAGGGTCAACAGCCCAGAACAACGGAGAGTATGGAAAAGAGGTGAAGAACATGTGCAAGCAGGTTGGAACGGGTGGGGAAAAGTCTCAGGTGTGATGTGTGATTTTTTTAAATTTTATATACTTTATTAATCCCCCTGAGGGGAAATTCAATTTTTTTCACTCTTTTTTTTTGTCATTAACGAACAGATCCAAAAGACACAAACATGCACAAACAGGACCTATACATGCACAAAGTGGAGAGATGTCAGAGTGAGGGGGCTGCCTTGGTCAGGCGCCCCGAGTGGTTGGGGGGTTCAGTGCCCAGGAGGTGAGCTGGCACCTCTCCAGCCACCAGTCCATGCTCCATATTTGGTCCGGACGGGGACTCAAACAGGTGACCCTCTGGTTCCCAACCCAAGTCCCTATGGACTGAGCTACTGCCGCCCGATAGAAGAGTACCAGCAAGATTAAAAGGAAAGGTGTACAAGACAGTGGTAAGACCAGCAATATTGTTTGGTTTGGAGACAGTGGCACTGAGGAAAAGACAGGAGGCAGAGCTGGAGGTAGCAGAGATGAAGATGTTGAGGTTCTTTTTGGGAGTGACGAGGATGGATAGGCAGGGGTGTTGTTTCAGCAAAAGCTAAGATATGGCAATATGACATGACGTCACAGAGCTACTGATGATGAAGTTTCAAAAATATGAACTTATATAAAACTTCACTTTGGTCTGTGACCTGTCAGAAGTACATACTATGCTATTGAAAACTGTTTCAAAGGACATGAAGCTGTTTCTCACATTCATAATACCTCATGTCTGCATGTAATGCACGACTTGGTGAGAGCAGTGAAAACATCAGACCAATTTCGACGCATATTTCAGCACCACGGACAGCGAGCAGACGTTTAATTACCATTAGTCATGTGTTTAACTTCAAAGAAAATAAAGAAATAAATTAATTACAAGCTCATTTTTAGAAGATAACCAAGGGATCCGGTTTATGAAACACAGTAAAAGAAAGGCCAATTTGGTACAATACTGTATAGGCGAATTCATTGGAGTGAGAGACCGACAATACAAGCTTAAAATGCCGACGTGAAGAAAAAAAACCCACATACAATCAGACAGGCTTCAAGATATCATTTAGACAGGCTGTCTACAGCAGCAGAGCAAAATGCTTTTACAACACACAGATAACTCACATAACTCATAACTCGCGGAGGAGCGAAGTGGCGAACAATTTGATTCAATAACACTCGTATTCACTGATGAGCATATTATTGACCTATTTAAGTGCAATACAATGAAAACAACCAGCCAGCGCACCTTGTACTATCTAACATATCACATCTGATCACTTGCAACAAATATGAAGGACACTCACAAGTAAGATGACTATAGAACCTCTCTCTTTTTATTCCTCCCGATTCCAAGGTATTGCAGCTACCATACCTCGCCATACCAAAATGACACCTATGCGGATAGGATCAGGAGTGAGTACATCAGAGGGACAGCTCATGTTAGATGTTTTACAGATAAAGTCAGAGAGGCCAGACTGAGATGGTTTGGACATGTTCAGAGGAGGGATAGTGAATATATCGGTAGAAGGATGCTGGGGTTGGAACTGCCAGACAAGAGGCCTAGAGGAAGACCAAAGAGAAGATTTATGGATGTAGTGAGAGAGTCAGTGTGAAGTCAGTCGGTGTCAGAGAAGAGGATGTAGAGGAAAGGGTTATATGGAGGTTTAGATTTAGATATGGAGATTCGCTTAAATTCATTATCAGAGATGCAACATGGGAGATGTAAATATCATTTCAAATTGAATTTTGGTTTAAAAAGCCATGGAAATGGGAAAGCAATTTGGCGTCTGTCTCTGCTCACATTGGGCAGTTGGTGAACCAGAATCTGCCAGAGAGTTGGAGGGAGACAGTGTGGTTTTGTGCCAGACCAGCTTACTTGATGTTAAACCTAACAGTGGGTTATTGCCGAACTTAGACAGGCTTTAATGAGTTATTTAAATTGTGGTCTAATTTCTCATCAGTGACAAACAATGCTGAGGCTTAGGGCAAACACTATCGTTACCTGACACATCAGGGAGATGTGATGCACCTCTGCAGAGCACTCAATTTGCGTGCAGCAGCCTCAAGAGAAGTTGGAGAGGATGGGGCAGGGGCTCGACTTAAATGCAGTTCAAGTAGGAGAGACTCATTCTGAATGGAAATATTATTTATTCACTTGTAAGAAATGTGAAAAGTCTTAAGCAGGGTGATAAAGCTGTACTGTGGAACCCCCCAGACTCTAAACGCTGGTGGTTGTAAAGGTGGTGGAGATTAGATGAGAAGAAGATGAAGAAGTGCTGATGATTTGGATAAGAAGAGAAGTGGGCTTTTGGTCAGATCTTCCTGGACTCTGGATACAATGGCTGGAGGTGAATGGGATGGAAGAGGGCACGACAGTTCTGCCTAAAATGACAGCTGATAGCGGTAGCGGTGAGGGCAGATTTTAGTTTGATGGGACAACTAGAAGAGTGAACACCCATAGTCAGCTGATTGGAGAAGCAGCGGGGGTGGGAAGGAGAGAATTGTGAATGGATTAAGCATAAAGAAAGTCTTCCTCATAGAACTTACACTGGGACATTTAAAAACTAAAATATAAAATATTGAAAGAAACAGAAAAAAAACATGTATTGTTAAAAGGACGCTTATCCAGACAGAGGGCAAAACAGCAGGTGCTTGAGCACCTGGGGTTTATCTGTGTGTCTGAATACATGTAATCTGTACTACCTGCTGGGCTAATTAGTGACAAGTAAAAAAAAATTGTTTTGTCTGTGAACTTGAGAGTTATCATTGGAGCTAATTTAATACTTTTGTTAAATGATCATGGTTTTAGTCCATGTTTTATGGCTTTTGGGAGAAGTCTGCCTTCAAGTTTTATTGAAAAAAGAGGATGGTTTAGGTTGAGGAAAGATGTCTTCCGGAAAGATTTCTCTCTCTCTGTTTTTTTTCTTACTTTTTCTCTCCCACTCACACCCTTTTTATTTTACTAATTACATCGTTTTTTAGTTGCTTGCTTATTCATTTTTCTTGTTTTTCCACCTCCATAATAATTAAGGCACATAAGAACAGTTAGGGCTGTGACCCTCTCTGTTCTGTGGCAGCTGGAGCACAAATCGGGGGACTACGACAGATCTCTCTGGAACGTCAGCAGGGGGAAGAAAGGCTGGGTCAACTCACCCCTCCTCTCAATCAATACCACACGGGCAATCCCTACAAAACCTGCACCTTCCACATGGTGTGGAAGCAGTTTTTTCTCAAGGGATCAAGTCCACATAGGGCCAGCTACCTCTTATAAGGGTCTGTGGGTGACACAAAGCTGGAAAGATCAGTCAAAATAAAGAAACACAACCAACCTATAATAATAATAATAATGATAGTAATAACCAAAATAAATAATCTGCAGACAAAACAATATGGAAACTGCAGTTGTAACAATAACCAACAAAAATCAATAACCATAAGATGCAAAAATAACCTGGATGATCCTGCCGGACTTTCTTTGCTGTCCCGTTCCGGAGTTTTCTGATGGCGCCCCGGACTTCTTTGCCGCTGGTGGACGGGGGGGACACTCCCTATGACTTTACTATTAATAATTATTTAATTTTTGGTTACAGTCTAATCACCCCAGCAATTATCAGGTAAGTTTTCTTAACTTATGGGTTGTAATATTGTTGTATGAACCAGTGCCTATGTAATACTTACCTGTTCCTACTGGTACATAAATGTAAGAGTAACAATTGGGTATTGTATAGGCTGATTTATACTGCAAGTGTTAGCTAAGTACTGGGTACATACAAGGTATTTTAGAGGAGATGATATATCATTTATTCTTTAAGTATTTGGTAAGTACTGAGTACTATTATGGTACCTTTAAAGTAATTATGGTATAATATTTTCACACTTCTGATGTGCTAGCAAAATGGAATACTGTATACTAACAGACAATGACATACAAAACAAAACAAAAATGATTGGCCCTTGCTTATGGCAATTGTGACAACAACTTCTTGGTGTGCTTTTGACTGGCAGGCTACACCCACTCCAGGGTTCTATTATACCTATGTCTTCTACTCCATTGTATCATTTGGAATAATAACGAGTGGAGAATTTTTCAAGTGGGTCTATACTTCTGAAAATTTGCTCCTGGCAGGCGTGTTCATCCAGCACTGCAGCAGCTTATAAAGGATAGGCTGGACAAGAAAAAATAACATACATTTCTTAAGTACAGAGATATGGGAGGCTTGTATTGTTATTCAAGACTTAGAGCCAAGCCTCCCATATCTCTGTACTTAAGAAATGTATGTTATTTTTTCTTGTCCAGCCTATCCTTTATGGAATAACAACAACAGAATGGAAAAACATGATACAGTAATAATGCATTAATACAATACTGTAATTAGACAGTAACATCACAGTATGTGCAGTTCTCTTCTTACTACACTGTAAGGCTGGTTGATATAGTATCCTCTGTTTCTTCTTTTTATCCTTCCCCTTTAAGATTTGGGGCACAGGCAGTTTAATAACTGTTTCCTCCTCTAACCTTTTTCTTTATAATTTTTTTTACACTGTAAGACTGGGGATTGAGAGTGATATCATGAAGTTTTCACTGTTTCCTCTTTGTACCCCTAACTTGCACTATAAAATCAGAGGTGTGGGCTATTAATTGGTCTTTCATTCTTACTTTCTAAGAAGGAAAACAATAAGGCATACAGGGAGGAACATAAACGTTTTATTATATTGTTTACATGAAACTGTTCATTATTTCTTAATGATAATTTAATTTTTATTATTTATTATAATTAATTTATTTCTACTACCTGTGGCTTTTATCTTTGCTTTCTTTTTGTGTTGTTTTGTTGCTTTTTTTCCATGTTCTTTTTCTTCTCTAAAGAAGATGTGAGTGATCAAGGCAAGGGGAAGCTGTGATCTCTATTTTCAGCTTTTGTCTATAAGAAAACAACAACAACAACAACAACAACAACAACACAAAAATAGTTTTACTTCTCAGATGTGATTTCTCAAGTTCAAGTTCAAGTTCTCTAGTTCACTCATATTTGCCTTCTCCCCAGTCAATACCAGTTCAAGGTATTTTAGCACCTATCTCTGATGGCAACCACCGCTGTGGCTGCTGCAGTCAGTGTAACTATACATGTCGTTGTAAAAGTTTTAAACATCCCCACATGGGTACAGAGATCCCTATAAAAGGAATTACTTCATGTTCTACTCTGTTACTTGATTGCTTGCCCTGGTGGTAAAACGTATGTTGAAAAGACCAGAGGAGCATTAAAAACTCATATCACTGAACACAGAATAACTATTAGATGTAAAAACATTTTCTTTTCCAATTATCCAGTGACAGTTCATTTTGTTGAATTTAATCATCCTATTTCCTATATAAGATACATTGGGACTGAGAAGGTAACCTTCCCCCCAAGAGGAGGTCATTTAGATGTAATACTTTCCAGGGGAGAACGCTATTGGATCCACCATCTGAGAACCCTGTCACCCCACCGATTGAATATAGATATGATTTGAAATTGCTAGTCTATTGCCAGTGATCAGCACCTCATTATAATTTTTGGTATGTGTTTTAAATATGTATTTTAAAGGAAAGCAGGTTTTGTCAGCCCAAAATTGTTGCAAGAAAGAAGCTAAAACTGCAGTGAGAGAAGAGCAACAACATAGCAGACTAGCTAGCAACAGATCGGCCAGTTGGATGGTTTGCTCTACAGCAAACCATCCAATTGGCTCAGTTCTTAATCATGTAGAGGAACAGTATCAGCCCTTCCTTTGCTGCTACTAATATTGTGCAAAAACAGTATTTTTATATTTAATAATTGGTGAGAACCTTTCAGCTTTACATGCTTATTCTGAATTGTGTAACCAGGTATCTAACCATGCTCTATTTCTTCTTGAGCATGAGCTGCACATATGATGTGATCATGTGTGTGCTTTAGTTTGCATCTTGAATTATTATGACATTACTCTTTTGTGTTTTTTGTGTGTATGTAGCCCATACATTTACAAGTCCCGATGAGGTATTTAGACATAGAATGCGCAATTATTCAAAGCAGTGCATTGTTATGAAAAATGTTGTACGATTCTCACACACACACACACACACACACACACACACACACACACACACACACACTCTTATACAACCTCCACTTCCCACCTTATCTCCCAGACACAAATAGCTGTTATCACTGGTGCAGGTATAACAAAGACAAGCTTTTTAATTAAGAAAAGGCGTTCTGCTAACATAACGACAGCGCCTCACTGTTTGTTCCCAGCATGTATTTGTCAGAAACAAGAGCCTCAATAAAGATTAACCTGCAATGCCAGTCGTTGCAGCCAGAGCTGTGTGTGTGTGTGTGTGTGTGTGTGTGTGTGTGTGCGTGCCAAAATAGACCAAGACCAAATAAAATTATTGATTTTATAGAGGCTGTTGAGACAGGCAGGAGGTTGAATCCATTATAGTAACAATATTAGCTTGAGATTATTCCACCGTGGGTTATGTTGACATAAATTCGAACATGAAGTTCGATGAAGTTGATTCTAGCAAGTTACTACTCATTCAATTGAGAGTAGGTGTTTCTGTGATGATCTGGAGAATGCAAGTATGAGTTCTTTCTTAATGCACGTTTATTACAAGCTCAGATCAACAATGGCAACATGCTGAAGCTATTTGTGATGAAGTGAACAGAGAGAGACATAGTATGTATAGGATGGTGTCAGGTACACACTGTTACCTAAATGGTGCTTTGCCAAATTTAACTTGGCCTTGGGCCAACTAAAATTAGTCTAACTTGTCCATCTAGCACTTCTGACGCCATGCTGTCCTGGTGGAACATGATCCTCAGGGGTTCTTGACCTAGTATCCACTGGTCAGTGAAGATGTAAAAATACATTCTACCAATTCCCCCTTTTACTATTAGATTTTTTTTCTTTCTTTTTCTTTTTTTTCAGCAAACAATTCCAATCACTATTTCTTAACACATCATGCTAATAGGAACTAAAAATCATCACAACCAATGCAAAACATAATTCCTTCTAGTTTCTAAAACATGGCATAAGAGTCCCATTCACATTCTATGGATATAAGGGATGGGGGTTCCCCTATAGTAAGTCTAGTCAGTTCTTTTGAATATATGATTAAATAACACATTGTTGACACAGCATCTCCAGGACATGTCCGGTTCTCCCCTTCTTCCTCTTCTAATAGCAGCATGCTTGTTTCTTCATTGCTGGGCTCTGGGGATGAGGGACCTATTGTTACCGACCCCCCCTTTCATCCAGTTTTCGCTGCACTGCCGTCGAGAAGGCCGGAGTCCATCCCACACGTGCTCCAGTATATGCCATTCAACAACCACTTCCTCCGGTGATCAGTTGTTGGGTTCTCCAGAAGACTCAGATGATATAGAGGTCGAATCACTACTGCTAATCACGGTCATGTTGGTGACAGAATGGACAGATTTCAAAATGAGTGCATGGAAAATAGGAAAACAACAAACCATTATGATGGCCATAAGTAGAATCATTCCAATAAGAGGGGCACATACAGTACAGGCCAAAAGTTTGGACACACCTTCTCATTCAATGCGTTTTCTTTATTTTCATGACTATTTACATTGTAGATTCTCACTGAAGGCATCAAAACTATGAATGAACACATGTGGAGTTATGTACTTAACAAAAAAAGGTGAAATAGCTGAAAACATGTTTTATATTCTAGTTTCTTCAAAATAGCCACCCTTTGCTCTGATTACTGCTTTGCACACTCTTGGCATTCTCTCGATGAGCCTCAAGAGGTAGTCACCTGAAATGGTTTCCACTTCACAGGTGTGCCTTATCAGGGTTAATTAGTGGAATTTCTTGCTTTATCAATGGGGTTGGGACCATCAGTTGTGTTGTGCAGAAGTCAGGTTAATACACAGCCGACAGCCCTATTGGACAACTGTTAAAATTCATATTATGGCAAGAACCAACCAGCTAACTAAAGAAAAACGAGTGGCCATCATTACTTTAAGAAATGAAGGTCAGTCAGTCCGGAAAATTGCAAAAACTTTAAATGTGTCCCCAAGTGGAGTCGCAAAAACCATCAAGCGCTACAACGAAACTGGCACACATGAGGACCGACCCAGGAAAGGAAGACCAAGAGTCACCTCTGCTTCTGAGGATAAGTTCATCCGAGTCACCAGCCTCAGAAATGGCAAGTTAACAGCAGCTCAGATCAGAGACCAGATGAATGCCACACAGAGTTCTAGCAGCAGACCCATCTCTAGAACAACTGTTAAGAGGAGACTGCGAATCAGGCCTTCATGGTCAAATAGCTGCTAGGAAAGCACTGCTAAGGAGAGGCAACAAGCAGAAGAGATTTGTTTGGGCCAAGAAACACAAGGAATGGACATTAGACCAGTGGAAATCTGTGCTTTGGTCTGATGAGTCCAAATTTGAGATCTTTGGTTCCAACCGCCGTGTCTTTGTGAGACGCAGAAAGGTGACCGGATGGATTCCACATGCCTGGTTCCCACTGTGAAGCATGGAGGAGGAGGTGTGATGGTGTGGGGGTGTTTTGCTGGTGACACTGTTGGGGATTTATTCAAAATTGAAGGCACACTGAACCAGCATGGCTACCACAGCATCCTGCAGCGACATGCCATCCCATCCGGTTTGCGTTTAGTTTGACGATCATTTATTTTCAACAGGACAATGACCCCAAACACACCTCCAGGCTGTGTAAGGGCTATTTGACCAAGAAGGAGAGTGATGGAGTGCTGCGGCAGATGACCTGGCCTCCACAGTCACCGGACCTGAACCCAATCGAGATGGTTTGGGGTGAGCTGGACCGCAGAGTGAAGGCAAAGGGGCCAACAAGTGCTAAACACCTCTGGGAACTCCTTCAAGACTGTTGGAAAACCATTTCAGGTGACTACCTCTTGAAGCTCATGGAGAGAATGCCAAGAGTGTGCAAAGCAGTAATCAAAGCAAAGGGTGGCTATTTTGAAGAAACTAGAATATAAAACATGTTTTCAGTTATTTCACCTTTTTTTGTTAAGTACATAACTCCACGTGTTCATTCATAGTTTTGATGCCTTCAGTGAGAATCTACAATGTAAATAGTCATGAAAATAAAGAAAACGCATTGAATGAGAAGGTGTGTCCAAACTTTTGGCCTGTACTGTATGCTCAAAATCCATGCTATGGTGGGGTTTCCTCTAAAGAATCTGAAAATCGTATCCCATGGCCTTTGATTTAAATGGCCTCCAGTGGTTCTTGCGTTTCTATTAAAATGCCTTCTTGGATCTCTTTAAGGTTCTTAATTGCAACAGTTAAATTACCTTGCCCTTCGGATTCGGATGGAAGATATGTGCAACACCCCTCTCCCACAATGGCGCACACTCCTTCTTGGGAAGCTGTCATTGCATCTAATGCCACACGATTATCAATGGCAAATTGACACAACAAAGCAAGCTCATTATTAACTGATTGAAAACCTAAAATTGTTGCATTAGCCACTAACGCCAGGTCATATCATGTAAGTGCTATGAGACAGTGGTTAGCATACTGTAACTCTGTATTCCAAAATATAGATTTAAAGACTAGCTGGGAGTGTGTAAAAATCTGATGATCATTTGATAAGGCATAGTATTGGCTTGACAAATCCACTGAATTCATGTTTTTGTATCCTGTGACTTCAGATAGGTCTCTTTTAGATCTCTGTGAATTTGTGTGATTTGGAAGGAATTCAACTAGTTCCACTACATAAATTACATCATTTAAGACACACAGTACACATCTTCCTTGAAATGAAGGTGATACTTCTCTTAATCCGAGATTGATGTTGATACTACACTCTGGGGTGGTGCGGCCTTGACTCTGGTGGCATGAATCCATTGTGGCTGGCCCTTGACCTTGATTGCCGTTCTGGTCACCAGTAGGACTTGTGTCGGTGGGCCGTAGCGCGGTTCTCCTTATATGGCTTTCAGGCTGTGAACCAAAACAAAGTCTCCTGCTTGGCAAGTGTGTGTGGCCGTATCAGCTGGGGAGGGAAAAGAATCTACCACCTGCTGAGAATACTTAGACACAAAGGAAAATAAATGTTAAACATAAGTATGTTGCATCTCTTGTTAAGTCCATGGCTGGTTTCTCATTCAACGGTACCCCTAAAGTAAAGGGACGGGCCATTAGTACTTCATGTGGTGACAAACCGGTGGTGGTGTTAGGCATTGCTCTAATTGACAAGAGGGTTAAAGGTAATGCTTCAAGCCAATTCATTTGTTAAGACTGATGAATTTTTATCAGTTTGTCTTTTATCGTCCTATTTGTACATTGTACTTGTCCTGAGCTCTGCGGGTGATATGGGATGTGACAAGTCCACTTGATTCCCAAAGCTAAGGCGAATTGCTTAGTCACTCGAGATGTAAAGGGTGTACCATTATCTGATTCAATGCCTGAAGGCAGGCCTGGAATTTCGTCATTTTAGGGGCAAGGCCACTTGGCCTTTCATGTTGTCAAGTTTTTTGAGGGCACAAAGGCCAAAAGCCAGGGCAGTAAGGCCATAAAATAAAACAATGATTTTAAGTCCACGTCCATAATGAATTTAATTTAAGGACTAATGATATATAACCATCTGCGAAATGAATAAATAAAACAAGCTCAAGTAATAATAATGAGTACAGTAAGTATTAATGTGATTTATTTCATAGTACTAATAAACCCAATGTGTTTTAAATATAGGGCTCAAAAGGGTGACATAGCGGAGGTGGAAAAACCGCGATGCATTGTGGGCTTTGTGGGCAATTGGAAAGTTGTTTACGTTTCGCGACGCCACGCTTGTGTTCTGTTGTTGTTGTTTCAGCATTTTAAAAATATCTGTATCGTTTGAAAATGGTGCAGACTTGCTGTGTCATTAACTGCCACAACCGTTCTCATGATCCCCACGGAAAGAAGATTGATGGGCTGAAATAGAACTAGGGACAAATCTAACTGTGCAGTCAGGACGTTTTTAAAAAAAGAAAAAAAAAAAAGTACACATCTTGATGTCACTAAAAACACTGTTTCTCAGTTGTGTCCACGGGTGTAAACTTGTCCTAAATTGTGGTTAAGAAGTGAAAGTTAAAAATAAAGATAAACTCCATGTTGTGCCCACCCATGTATGACGATGGAGAGTTAGAGATTTATGGTGTGAAAATGCCCTAATTCTGAATACATATTTACCACATAAATGCAGAGTGGATTTCAGGCTTGAGCAAGCAAACAGGCAGCACCACACGGAGGTGGGACACAGTGAGGCTTGTAAAGTTTACATACCTCTGAAATGACGACGGTCTTCTCTTTAAGGCATAAAATTCAGAGGCCCTGCACCCACCCAAAGTTTGCTCACCCATGAGCCCTTAAAGATTTGGCATTCCTACATTTGTCGCCAGTATAATAACCGTTGACCAGATAGAGGACAAGCTCAGCTTCAGTCAACAGCGGCAGGGCTTTTAAATCCCAAGTCCAGTCTCCGTGCTCATACGGATCCACTCCACTTATTTTCTGGATTCTGTCAAGGTACCGAGCCTTTGGAACAGGGTCTACCTTGTCTCAATACCGTCCGACACACTTCCTTTGCCTGATCCATTTAAATCTCTTGCTTCACGTCTCTCTCCTGGCGCAACATAATGTAAACAAAACAATTTGCCCATAAAAATGGCGCTGGTTACACACAATGCATTGCAAAGTCACGTGCCCTTTTGAGCCCTATAGAACAACCAGGTTTATGTATTTATAAGCAAACAATCTTAAATATTAGGCCTAAATATTTTTTGAGTGTACATGACACTGATTCACTGAACAAGACTGGCTTACAATTATTGATGTGTTGTTAGATAGCTAACAAACAAACAAACTACAGCAGGGCTATTCAATTACTATTTCAACTGGGACGCATTTCAAAACTAGATCATGTCGATGGACCACATTTTTAGCAGCGAGCAACCAATCCACTTTTTTTTTTTTTTGCATACATATATATATTTATATATACAGGCATGGCCCTCCTCAACATAATCCAGAAACAATAAAAAAGAGCTGTCAATGCACAGAAGCATAATAAGTGACATTAACAGTATCTAATGAAACACTATCCCTCTACCAGCATCTCCCTCTCCCCTCTCCTCCACACACACCTCACCTCCTGACGTGCTCCTTATATGTTAGTTACACATGATATAGTTTTATACAGTCCATGGCAGCAACAGTCATGTTTACAACAAAGTCACTATTTAAAACCCAATGATATCTCACTGGAATATAAATATTCCTCCTGACATCACAATACTGAGTGAAGAAGACGTGAAGACAAACATCAGTATCAGTCATTCATCCTGCTCTCTGTCCCTCCTCTACTGAGGACACTCACTGTCTGTAGGTCAGCTGCCTCGGGTACATGTTCAGATAAAGTGTTAGCCTACATACAGACAGCTTTAATTTTAGTTTGTCTTCAGCATTTTGCTGTTAGCACTGCGAGCACGAATGAGAGACTGTGGATAGAGCAGATTGAAATATTCTACATACTGATCACGTGTATTGAGTATTGGCTTGGCTGGCAGAGGTTTTATTGCACTTATTTACAGTAACAACCATAGTTGTCGTCAACTAGAGTAATCTTGAAGTAATATTCCCTTCATCTGTCCTTCATTGTCCCTAAAGTCTCCAAAAGTAGATCAGGAGCCAGAGCCTTCAGCTATCAGGCTCCTCTCCTGTGGAATCATCTTCCTGTTACGGTCCGGGAGGCAGACACCGTCTCCACATTTAAGACTAGACTTAAGACTTTCCTCTTTGTTAAAGCTTATAGTTAGGGCTGGCGCAGGCTTGCCCTGTACCAGCCCCTAGTTAGGCTGACTTAGGCCTAGTCTGCCGGAGGACCCCCCTATAATACACTGGGCACCTTCTCTCCTTCTCTCTCTCTCTCTCTCTCTCTCTCTCTCTCTCTCTCTCTCTCTCTCTCATATTCTATTACTGCATCTTGCTAACTCGGCCATTCTGGATGTCACTAACTCTGCTTCTTCTCCGGAGCCTTTGTGCTCCACTGTCTCTCAGATTAACTCATATCGCAGCGGTGCCTGGACAGCGTGACGTGTGTGGTTGTGCTGCTGCCATGGTCCTGCCAGATGCCTCCTGCTGCTGCTGCCATCATTAGTCATTAGTCATACTTCTACTGTTATTATACACATATGACTATTGTCACACTTGTATACTGCCAGATATTAATACATACTTTCAACATATTGTACCGCAGTAGCCAGAACTATAACTATAATATTATTACTTTCAATAATGTTGTTGTAAGCTACTGTCATTACCTGCATCTCTCTCTCTCTCTCTCTCTCTGTCTCATTGTGTCATGTGGATTACTGTTAATTTGTTATGCTGATCTGTTCTGTACGACATCTATTGCACGTCTGTCCGTCCTGGAAGAGGGATCCCTCCTCAGTTGCTCTTCCTGAGGTTTCTACCGTTTTTTTCCCCCGTTAAAGGGGTTTTTTTGGGGAGTTTTTCCTTATCCGCTGTGAGGGTCATAAGGACAGAGGGATGTCGTATGCTGTAAAGCCCTGTGAGGCAAATTGTGATTTGTGATATTGGGCTTTATAAATAAAATTGAATTGAAAAAACTGAATCTGTACCGCGGCCCCACCGCTGCAGAATGATGATACATGAAACTGAAACTTTAAAAAGTGACGGCGATAATGGCGGAGCTTACTATTATTACGGTGTTGATTACATTTACCTTGAGTTGTTTAATACCGGGTCTCGGTATTGATCCCTGCCCGTGCGTTTGATGAAGTCTCCTGGTTGGCCGGTGATAGATTGTGTAAAGTTTTAGAATAAAACTCTGACACAGCAAAGTAGCTTTTAGTCTCTTTAGTGAACTTATAAATCTCCGTTACAATTGTTAACATTTCTGTTATAGCTGCCATCTTGATTCTGATTACATCGCTGCTTCTGCAGTCTCAACCGTGTCTATGAACCCAACAGTGAAACTAAAATGCCCCCTTGTTGACTGAATAAAACAATGTCTGTTTACAACCTAAGACACATCAAATGTGGAAAACTATAACATCATAACATCACATAATATAAATCATGAACATTACAGATTGGTGTCAAACTGTTGTTATAGCCCGTCCGAGCGGTTCATGCCAGGCTCGACTCAAACCCACTACTGGTGATGTAGGCATCATCTCATTTGATGTTGCCAAATAAGACTCCAGATTGTCATCGCAATTTTTTTCTCAAAAGACACAGGTGTCAAAACCGTGTTGACAAGAAAGAGGCAGAGAAGAAAACCGCAAAATCACCTGGGGCAGTGCGGGCGGCGATATTTTTTTCAAGGGCACAGGGCCAAATTAGGAGGGCACGAGGGCCATGGACCTCGTGGCCCTCGTGAAATTCCTGCCCTGCCTGAAGGTATTCCATATCTTGGAATAATATGTTCCATCAAGCATTTGACTACTGTTTGTGCATTTTCTTTCCTAGTAGGAAATGCTTCAGGCCATTTGGAAAATCTGTCAACTATTACCAAAAGACATGAATAACCTCTACATTCTGGCATATGCGTAAAATCTATTTGCAGTGACTGAAAAGGTCCTTCAGGTTTGGGCAAATGGTCGTGTTTAGGTAGATTTACATGTGGATTACAACGGGCACAGATCAAACATTTCTGAATAAATCTCCTGACTTGTTTTTCCAACCCTATTGCAAAATCTTGAAATGTAGTCTGTCACTGGCTTGTAATTAACATGTGTTGCACCGTGTATGTAGGAGATAAGAGAATCATATGCTAATTTGGGTAAAACTATGCGTTTATCTCCAAATTTCCATAGACCATCAACATCTTTGTAGCATTCTTTTTTCTGCCACAGTCTTATTTCAGCTTCAGGGAGCGTACCTATGTTCCCCGATCGGGGAACATAGAACCCGTGGAATATAGGGATGACCCCTTTCAAGGCTTCAGGAGCTTGCTTCTGAAAATTACTCAAATCATTTATAGTAAAAGATGAGTCAGAAATTTGTACGGCAACCACCACATTTTTCAACCAAGGTGGAAATGGGGTGTTTATGGCTGCTTCCTTAGCATATTGATAAGCTAAATTGTACGTCTGAGTTTGCTTTTGAATGTGCTGTGCATTTTACAATAGCAGTTTGGGCTGGTAAAATCATGGCTGACAGTAAGTTTTTTACTAACTCAGCATGTTGAATGGGTTTTCCTGCAGTTGTAACAAAACCCTGATTTTCCCATATTTTGCTAAAATCATGCACAACTGAAAAAGCATATTTGGAATCTGTATAAATGGTGACTGCTTTATCTTCTGCAATTAAGCATGCCCTAGTTAACGCTATCAATTCCACTGCTTGTGCTGATGATACTGGTAGTCTGTAGGCTTACACACATTGATCTTGGTCATCCACGATTGCATAACCTGATAATGTAGTTTTCTCATCGGGGCGTGTGGAGGATCCGTCACAATATAAAATAAAGTTACAAATTTCTAACGGCATTTATTGTAAATCAGTTCTTATGCTTGACGTACAATTTATCAATTCCATACAATCATGAGTACAGTCTTCATTTTCTTGTTCTCCACCATGCAATAATGATTTCAAATGAATAGCGGGATTCGTATGAGTTGTAGTTGAAATACTAAGATTTTGGGTTCCTGCTAAAATATGTTCATAATTACTTCGCCATTGACTTGTCATATGTTGTGTGGTTATGTTAAACTCTGGGTCAGTTACCATGGTGTTGGTATTTATTAAGATAAAAATATGGCATTTCCTGTTTCCACAAGGGGGCGCTATGAGTTAGAGTGAGTATGAGAATAGGAGGCGTGCAGGGAAGGGCTCTTGTCATGTACAGAAATGTTGAAGCAGTTAGGATGAAGTATGTGGGAGAGAGAGTTGCTCAAATATGCATGCCGATGCATCAAATATGGTGGCCCCTTGACATAGCGAAAACCTTTAAATAACTTTTGATCAGCATGGTCTCAGGATGATCTGTACGAAATCTGAAGTCAATTGGACGAAATCCCTAGGAGGAGTTCGTTCAAACATGTAAAAAATTCAAATCAAAATGGCTGACTTCCTGTTGGGTTTACAGCATGGGTCCAGGAGGATTTTTTGTGCGTCTTGGCATGTTCTAGGAGCCCACCCATTTTCATGCGTGTAGGTAAAACTCACAGGCGGTGCTCAAGGCACGAAATTGTCTAGGGGGCGCTATGTCGCCATTTGGTCCCGTCCACATAGAACACTAGCAAAATATCAAATTTATTGCCAGACCAAATGCGTGTGCCCAATTTGGTGAGTTTTTGAATTTGGGAAAGGGGTGAAATTGGGGATTAAATGATCGTAAGAATAATAATAAATAACAATTAAAGCTGCAAGCAGCTGTGATTGGGCCCTCGTTCCCCCATGCAACCGTGGGGGCCTGAGGCATGCGGGGGCTGTGGCGTGAAGTGAGAAGGGAGAAAAAACCTGGCAGGAGCAAAAAAACGCAAAGTTTCATTCATCCACCAGGTGGCACTACGAGCGTAACCAGATGTGGGCAGGTGCATTCAGGGGTGGACCATCATCACACATGTACAGTTTCGAGTAAATCGGACAATGTCAATATATAATATGGGCATTTCCTGTTTCCACAAGGGGGCGGCATGAACAAGATTGCCTTCATATGGAGGCGTTGAGGGCGGGGCTCTTATCATGTACAGAAATTTTGAAGCAGTTTGGATGAAGTATGTGGGAGAAAGACCTGCTTGAATATGCATGGCGATGCATCAAAAATAGCAGTGCCACAGCAACCACGCTCTTTGACCTACAGACATGCAGAGCACAACTTTTAATCAGTATGGTCTCTGGATGATCTGTAAAAAATTTGAAGTCGATTGGATGAAGTCCCTAGGACTAGTTTGTTAAAATACAACATGTGGAAATCACGAAAAAATGACAAGTCAAAATCAAAATGGCTGACTTCCTGTTTGGAGTAGACCATTGGTGCCAGAGACTTTTATGTGCGTCTGGACAACATACACATGTGTACCAATTTTCATGTTCCAACTCCAAAAAAAACCCTATGGCGAAGGATTTTTGAAAATTTCAACGGGGAGCTTTAGAGGATTTTTGCCCCCCCCCCCCCCCCCCCCATGGGCGACGCCCCTATCAGATGTAAGAACTTGCCATACTTGAATTGTGTATCAATGTTCATGAGGAGATGAAGTCGCTGAAGCCATCAAAAAGCCAAACGTATTTGTTGGCCAGGGAGGCGCCATCGCGGCCACGCCCCTTGACACAGAGAAAAGCTTTTAATAACTTTTGATCAGCATGGTCTCTGGATGATCTGTAAAAAATTTGAAGTCGATTGGATGAAATCCCTAGGACTAGTTCATTAAAATACAACATGTGGAAATCACGCCAAAATGACAAGTCAAAATCAAAATGGCTGACTTTCTGTTTGGAGTAGACCATTGGTGCCAGAGACTTTCATGTGCGTCTGGACAACATACACATGTGTACCAATTTTCATGTTCCAACTCCAAAAAAAAACCCTATGGGGAGGGGTTTTTGAAAATTTCAAGGGGGCACTATAGAGGCATTTTGTCCCCCCCATGGCCGACGCCCCTATCAGATGTAAGAACTCGCCATTCTTGACCTGTATATCAATTTTCATGAGGCGATGAGGTCGTTGAAGCCATCAAGTTGCCAAACGTATTTGGTGGCGAGGGATCGATAGTCACCACGCCACCACATGGACACCATTAGATGTAGCTTCACAGCGTCCATAAGGTAGCTTCACAAACTTGTTCTGCATGCATTAAAAGTGGAATGAAGTTGATGCGGTCAAGTTTGTGGCATGAGTACATGTTAAAGTAAAAATTGGTCACTTCCTGTTACCACCAGGGGGCGCTAAGAATAAGGTGGGATATTAAGATATTGGGGCGTTTGGGGCGGCGCCGTCATCATGTCCAGCAAGTTTGAAGCTGCTGAGATCAAGTATGTGGGCGGGAGAGCCATTTGAAATTTGATGGCAAGAAAACGAAAAGTCGCCATAATTTGCCACGCCCTAGCGGCTATGCCACTTTACATAGGGAAAAGCTTTTAATAACTTTTGATCAGAATGTTCTCAGGATGATCTTTACCAACTTTGAAGTCAATCGGACGAAATCCCTAGGACAAGTTTGTTCAAATGTAAGTTGTGGAAATCGTTGTAATAAAAAAATTCAAAACAAAATGGCCGACTTCCTGTTGGGATTTTACCATGACATTACGAGACTTTTTTGTGCATTTGGCTATGATACATGTGTGTACCAAATTTCATTTGCCTACGATAAACTAACCCCAATGGGGAGGGGATTTTGAAAATTTGTAGGGGGCACTATTTCGGCATTTCGTGCCGACCATGTGCAACCGCCCAAAAATACTGAATTTCGGATGTGGCCAGACGAATGTGGAAAGTTAGAAGCATTTTGAAATTTGGGAAAGGGGCAAAATTGGGGCACGGAGTCGGGTAAAGAATAATAATAATAATTAAAACTGCAAGCAGCGATGAACGGGCCCTCGCACCTTCACGCAACTCGGGGGGGCTGGCAGCACGTCTTCTGATGTGTCAATTCATTTCTGTCAAAGTTAGACATCGCATGCAGGAGTGACTTGGCATATCCGTGATACAGTGCTGGAATGATATTTTTCACATTTTTTTCACTTCCTCTTTCCACTAGAGGGAGTTGGAGAGTGCAGTAATTATACATCATGTTTTTATACATCAACCACAGCATTTAACTTTCAGATAAATCGAAAGATAAATGTTTGAGACCTACTTCCTGTCACCACTAGGTAGCACTATGAGTATCAGGAAATATGGTCATATAAATGTTTTCAGGGCAGGACTAATATGAATCATCTGAAGTTTGATGGAGATCAGAACATTTACGGCAAAAATATAGCAATTTCCTGTTTCATGGCGAGACATCAAAATTAAACCCTCTGCAGCTTGCAGACACTAATGATGTCATGTTTGTGCACATCAAATACACACCACAGCACTGAAATTTCAGGTTAATCCAAAGATAAGTGTCTGGTAAGAAGTACTTCCTTTCACCACTAGGTGGCGCTATGATTATCACGGAATATTGTCATATAAATGTGTTCAGGGTGGGACAAATATGAATCATGTCAAGTTTGGTGGACAACGGACCATTTACTCCAAATTTATAGCAATTTCCTGTTTCATGGCGAGACATCAAAATTAAACCCTCTGCAGCACACATAGACACTAGTGATATGTCATGTTTGTGAACATCAAATACACACCACAGCACTTGAAATTTCAGGTGAATCCAAAGATAAGTGTCTGGTAAGAAGTACTTCCTTTCACCACTAGGTGGCGCTATGACTATCACGGAATATTGTCATATAAATGTGTTCAGGGTGGGACAAATATGAATCATGTCAAGTTTGGTGGACAACGGACCATTTACTCCAAATTTATAGCAATTTCCTGTTTCATGGCGAGACATCAAAATTAAACCTTCTGCAGCACACATAGACACTAGTGATATGTCATGTTTGTGAACATCAAATATAGACCACAGCATTGAAATTTCAGGTGAATCCAAAGATAAGTGTCTGATAAGAAGTACTTCCTTTCGACACTAGGTGGCGCTATGATTATCAGGCAATATGGTAATGAAAATGTGTTCATGTGAAGTTTGATGGAGATTGGACCATTTATGCCAAAGCTACAGCAATTTCGTTTTTCATGGCGAGACCTCAAGATTCAACGCTCGGCAGCGGGCGCACCATTCAACATTGGGCAAATCCTGTAATAACTTTTGGTCACAACATAGTCACGCTTACATACACCAAGTTTGGAGCCAATCTATTGAATCTGTATGACAAGTTCGTTAATTTACAAGCCCTGGAAATGGGCAAAAATGCACAAAAGTGGCACAAGTAAATTCAAAATGGCGGACTTCCTGTTGGGTTTGGAGCATGGCTCCAAGAGGCTTTTTTTGTACGTCATAGAGTGTTACAGGTGCCTACCAAGTTTCATACATGCAGGTCAAACCAGCTTTGTAAGATACTGTCATTACCTGCATATCTCTCTCTCGCTCTCTCTCTCTCTCTCCCTCTCTCTCTCTCTCTCTCTCTCTCTCTCTCTCTCTCCCTGTGTCATATGGATTACTGTTAATTTATCATGTTGATCTGTTCTGTACGACATCTATTGCACGTCTGTCCGTCCTGGAAGAGGGATCCCTCCTCAGTTGCTCTTCCTGAGGTTTCTACCGTTTTTTTTCCCCCGTTAAAGGGGTTTTTTTGGGGAGTTTTTCCTTATCCGCTGTGAGGGTCTTAAGGACAGAGGGATGTCATATGCTGTAAAGCCCTGTGAGGCAAATTGTGATTTGTGATATTGGGCTTTATAAATAAAATTGATTGATTGATTGATTGATTGATTTGGGGGCTGCTTAATTGAAAGATTCTAGGGGGTGCTGTTGAGCCATCTTGGTGCATCAAAGCACAACAATGACATCAGACAACAGGACTTGTGACCTGTGATGTGTATGCCACGTTTGGTGAGTTTTCAAGCATCCCTTGTCCCTTCAAAACAACATCGTGTTTGATGGCGACCAAGGCGGCGCCACGGTGACAGCGTTTGATGAAAACTAAAAAGCTTCATTTTTAAGCATCATCAAGGTCTAAGGACTTAGACCAGCAAGTTTGAGGTGGGTCTGATTAACCTGCTAGAAGAGGGACATCAAAGAATGTATAAAGTAGCTTTCTGTTGCCAGTAGGTGGCGCTATGTCCGTGATTCAAAATTCCTCTGTAGATGTGTTCAGGGCTGGACTGTCATCATATGTGTGAAGTTTTGGCAAGATATTCCCACGTGGAGTCAAGTTACAGCAACATTTATCATCACAACGAAACATCAAAGTTCGCCGCCAGGCCATGGCCACGCCCTTTGACATAAAGTCACAGTTTCCACAAAGCGTCATTTATGTCTTATGGCTTTTTCACCAAGTTTGAGGTAGTATCAGACCAGCCTGCGTGTTGATTTTTGTAGAAATTAACTGACATCTATTGCTTTCTATACCAACTTTGTAGGAGATGTACATTAAAGTCTAAAACATGACATTTCCTGTTGCCAGTAGGGGGCGCTATATTTATCACTAATTATTGACATGTAGATGTGTTCAGGAAGGGACTGTCATCAATCCTGTGAAGTTCGGGTAAGATTGGACCATGTATGCTGGAGTTATAAACTACTTCCTGTTTAGTGGCGAGACCCCTAAATTTGATGCCATCCCACGGTCACACCGATTGACGAAAACTCAAGCTTCTAATAACTTTTCATCTTCAAGGTCTTGGGGTGGGACAGACCAAGGTTTGAAGTCGATCGGGTAAAATCTCTAGGACTAGTTCGTCTAATAATAATAATAATAATAATAATAATAATGATAATGATAAACGGAGCAGTTTCAATAGGGCCTTCGCCCGGACTTTGGTCGGTGCTCGGGCCCTAATAATTCCTGGCAGGCCCTAACACCCGTATATCCGATCATTTTAGTATTATTTTAAACTTGTACTCCTCTCCTTCGCCTAAAGTCTCACCTGCCCCCACCTGCTCTGCCATCATTAACTCAACAACAGCAACTAAATTTTCACATGCTTTTTCATGCCTCTCTTTCAAACTACCTCTCTCACATGATACCACCCTCCAACTGAATTCCTTCAGTGACCTCTGCCTGAATACAATGGACTCAGTTTCTTTAAATTTACTACATTTGTAGCTGAAATAAAGTCACTGAATGCTGTTGAGTCAAGATACAAATAGATGTCCAACATTTTAAAATCTACTGTATTTTCAATGTCTTTTCAAGTGCAAATCACCAAACATATTATTACTGGGTCAGACTGCGAGTTTACAGTCATGTCTTTATGTCTTTGATCTATAGCCCAGCCTATATGTTTTAAATCTTCCTATTTTTCAGTTGCTGCCTCCTGTGTTTTTCCCCATCAGATTAAATCTGAACAAATATATTATTGTATATAATTAATATAATGTAGTTTAATGTATCTACAGCCTGATACACAGTCAGATTCCACCTCTTTATCTTCATTAAGAATTATGTAAGTCTGATGATGAATAAACGGACAACACTGAATAAAACTTTTTATTAACTTTATGGTTAACTTATTTACACTTTCCTCGCTCTGACTCAGGCTCTTCTTTAAAAGATAAACATACACTGTCTGCTACACATGCATTAATATCTCTACATCCACTGGATTTAAATGGAGGCGCTGTCTTTTATTTACCTGTTGCCATGGTGAATCGTGGAGTCCGAGCTCCATTGATGATGGCTTTTTATTGTTGACTTAACTCAGAGTGAACATACTCAGAGTTGACTGAACTAACTCAAATCAGCTCTTCTGGAACCGGTAACTGAGAGTTTCCCATCTCAGGGTAAATCAACTCAGAGTTCAGGGTTAGACTCAGAGTTTGTTGAACCTCCTACCTGGAATACCCCTCTTGGAATTGCGTCTGTTTGCATAGGTGTTCCCCAGGCCCAGCGGGCTTGGACCCCTAATAAACAGTGGAATTTCAATTGGGTCCTCCACGGATGACTTGCAGTCATCTCTCGGGCCCAATAATAAACAGCGCTATTTTTAATAGGATCCCACGCCGCTCAGACCCTAATAATAATAAATAATAAACAGTGCGATTTCAGTGGGGTCCTACGGACGACTTGCAGATGTCACTCAAACCCTAATAAGAATAATAATAAACAGCACGATTTCAATAGGGTCCTACACGGACGACTTACAGTCATCGCTTGGGCCCTAATAAACAAATCAAAAACAATAGGAGTCCTCTGCCTATGGGCTCGGTCCCTAATAATATTGAAAACAAGTCTTATTAAATATATGGTGTGTAATATTACATGGTCTTTATGTGGTATATAAATTGTGAGAGATAATGTTGAAACGCAAGTCTTTCTTCATCCTGTTCGGCTGCTCCAGGCAGCAGTACTGTGTTTTTAAGAACATCAAAATCAAAACAACAGTTGAATTGACCACAGTGGCCCTCTGGCATTTCCACAAATCTATGGCAAATACCTTAATGAGTTCATCTGGAACTCCAGCTTGCAATAGGTAGATATACATTTTGTAAACCTGTGATCATAGGTCACTTAGATAAGTTGCTTTGTTTTAAGGGAACAAGAGCCTTAAAGGTTGTATCTTGCTTTTTGTATCACCCAAAAAAGCAAGGAGGACATGAACGTGGGGTGTAGAAAGAAGGAAGGAAGGAGAGAGTGTGTGAACCAGGCCAGCTAATGCAACAGGCTGAGGAAAAAACCCTCAGCTGCCAAACTAAGTAAAATTGTGGGACGCATGATCAGTGGTGGACCCCCAGGGTCAACCGGCGCTTGCGACAGCAATCGTGAGTTAAGTTGTAGAGACCTCCCATTTAAGCATCTGATATGCAGCCCAGTGGGGAGGAACAATGATGTAGATGGGAGTTCAAGTGTTTTAGAGGAGTTTTAAAACAAAGCAAGAAAAATATGTATTATACAACACAATATGCCAGAACGGGTCAACAACACTATTTGTGTCTGTTCTGTCCACCACTGCATGGATTTAACATTTAACAAAATAGGACAGACTATAGCAGACAGGTGTACTTTAATCTGCAATGTCAGTCGGAATGGAAAAGGTTCAGACAGGCTTCCTGAGGCTCAAGATGACTAAGACCAGACTTGCTTTATAGGTGACAACCAGTAGACAAGGACCTGAGGCAATGCTTGGTTTCCTTCAGTGTTTATCTGTCCCCTGACCCTACGGTAGTATGCAGTCACGCGCATGCATGCATGTGCGCATGCATGCATGTACGCACGCACGCACACACACACACACACACACACACACACACACACACACACACACACACACACACACACACACACACACAGTGCTTTACCTAACCTCAAAGCTGGGATGCTACTGCATCTCTCCCTGGCTCTGTCTCTCTCTGTCTCAGTTTCTCTCTCTATCTCTGTCTCTCTTTATGTATCATTTTGTGATTTGGATTACTGCAAATTTATTACATTGATCTATTCTGTACAACACCTATTGCATGTTTGTCCATCCTGGAAGAGGGATCCCTCCTCAGTTGCTCTTCCTGAGGTTTCTACCATTCTTTTTCCCCATTAAAGGGTTTACTGGGGGGAGTTTTTCCTTATCCGCTGTGAGGGTCCAACGGACTGAGCGATGTCGTATGCTGTAAAACCCCCTGAGGCAAATTGTGATTTGTGATATTGGGTTTTATAAATAAAATTGAATTGAACTGAATTGAATTAAAATATAAAGATTACCCTCAAGTTTAAACTGCTGTCTGAAACTCCTCAATATTTCTGTTTGGCTTGCAGCAATATTTTTTCATAGAATGCAGTTCAGATGTAGTAGTGATAAAAAGATGTAATATTAATAGCTAATATATGTAACGATTAATGATTCAATATTATGCAACAAAACACATAAATTGGTACCACAGATGAAGGGAGAGTGATGCCACTCAGCTTTCACTATCAGCAACATATAGTTAATTTCAAACAACGGCATGCAACCTTAAATTTCTTGGATGCCACCCTTATTTTAGATCAAACGGGAAAAAATTTAAATTAATTACTTGGATCTCATAATCTCATGGCTACTACAAGTGAACTCTTAACTTGTGAACAGTGACTCGACATTTGTGCGGACACAAATCAAAGGATCAAGTTTAATCAGGTTTATAAATAAGATATTTATTGAACTACTGACTACAAGGCTAAATGCTAATTTGACAAAGAAGTGGATAAATAAGGGAAAGAATAAATGAATTAGCATAACTGATACAATGATGAACAATTTCTAAATGACAGACAATTGTGTAAACCAGGTACAGTGAATGACATCTCTGATATTTCCAATGAAATTGATTTAATACATTAATGCATCATCTTGCATCAAGCTCATTAACAAGGGTTAGTGTCATTTTCATGTAGGCCATGGATGATGTGAGCCACTTGGATGTACTTATTCGGTCCATGTGACTAGTCTGGGTCAGTTCCAGTGTAACAAACCCGACTTGAGTTCTTTTCCTCCATCTCTCTCTGTAGGAAAGCAGCTTAGTAGTGTAAGTCAGATTGTCTTTCAAAGTATTTTCTTTCATTAATTAGTTGCTGGATTCCAGCATTTCAGCATTCCTGGTGCAGTCCAGGAATGCAGAGTAATTTCTAGGCCAAGCATCCTGCTGGCCAGAGTTTTGCATCTCAGGGTTGTGGACAGAAGAAGAGGAATTGCTATTCTAACTTCTTTTTTATCAACTTCTATGAAGGGGCATGGTGACAATGGTATCAGTGATGCAAAAGTCTGCCCCTCCCCCTTCTCCATTTTATTATGTCATGTAATTTCTTCCCCAACAAATTAATAAAGTTTACTACAACTTTAAATGTCAAGTGTTTGAAAGCATGATACTCTCTGCTGATGATCAATACCAAGCACCTATGAAAAACAGGACATCATCTTCTCAGTTGGCTGTTGAAACTTAAAATTACAGATAGCTTTTAAGATTTAGAGCCACCAACATGTTTCTGTGAGTTTGTGTGTCAGCAGCTGTCAGGCGCACCTGGCAGACCACAGACAGACATGCACACAGAACACACAGAAGAGAGGTGTTTTAGTGGAGATCTAACTTATAATATTACAGTACGTTACAATATGTATTTGACAGTCATAATCGCAAAAGTAGCAACAGTAGTATAACTAATAAAGGCTGTAGTGGTATGTGATAGATGGAAAACACTGATATATAATGTGTAGATGCTGTTTAAAATGGAGATTCTGCCCCTGTCATGTCTGGATTTAAGATTTAGACACGCACACTCCAACATGTCTCTGGGAGTTTGTGTGTCAGCAGCTGTCAGGTGCACCTGGCAGACCACAGAGAGACATGCACACAGAACACGTAGAAGAGAGGTGTTTTAGTGGAGATCTAACTTATAATATTACAGTACGTTAAAATATGTATTTGACAGTCATAATCACAAAAGGAGCAACAGTAGTATAACTAATAAAGGCTGTAGTGGTATGTGATAGATGGAAAACAATGATATATAATGTGTAAATGCTATTTAAAATGGAGATTCTGCCCCTGTCATGTCTGCATTTAAGATTTACACATGCACACACCAACATGTTTCTGTGAGTTTGTGTGTGACAACGGTTGCCATGGAAATTAACGAGGTGCACCTGGGAGAGGAGCAGAGAGAGACACACAGAACACAGAGGAGAGCTGTATTAGTGGAGATCTAACTCCTCAAACTAGTTCTTCCTATTCCCAAACTGTTGGTCCAATCATCAAAATAACGTGATGGTGAGAGAGATACACTTCTCGTGAACGCATATGTCATTTTTTGTGTTTGTAGAGTCAAAAATGTGATCATACTCGCGAGTTACACATGTGGTGCCCCATAGCTGTTTTCCAGAAATTTCTCTTCTCTTTTTACATTGGAGAGAATGAGCAAAACATTGCTATTCCCTTCGCTTTGGAGCCACAGAGCAAAAATGTGTAAGAGATTCAATGGGGTTATTGTTTTGACCAGGACAAATTTTCCTACTTTTTTTTTTTTTTTTTAGCAAAATTGTGTATGTAGAGTGAAAATTGTGGCTTTGTGCGGGAGTTAAAGACAAAAGTTTTAGACGATTTTAGAGCCCCTCTCTACTCTAGGTGTTGATGTCACCACTCTAGGTCTGTCCCATAGGGACCCATTATAAATGCTGAGGGGAGCATGATTTGCATGCTCCTAACAAGTCTGAATATATCAAAAAGTATGAACGGGATATGAATGTTGTTTGTAAGTTTGAATGGTTTGAATATGTTGAAGTATGTTGAAGTAGTTAAGCGGCAAAAAAGTGGGTGAAATAATAATAATAATAAAGAATGTAGAAGAACATAGGTGTGTCATTCACACCCAATAAAGAATGTAGAAGAACATAGGGTGTGAATGTTAAGAATGTAGAAGAACATAGGTTGTAAATGCTGTTGCATTAACACCCAACTAGAAAATGCATTTCCTGTGGAACATGTGTGTGGATGCTGAATGCTGAAATGAATTCAAGACCATGGCTTATAAAGCATGAAAGAAAATGCTGAAAGTGCAGAAATATCAATCAAATTGCCACAAACATCAGAAAAACAGAGCTGAACGTTTTGACGTTTGAATGGTTTCTGTAGCTGTAGGTATGTAGAAGTAGTGATCAATCAAAAGATGTACAAGTGCTACATACTACATGTACTACAGTTACTGAGCATTATGTGTGTATAATATTGTATGTACTTAGAATATGTTACAATATGTATTTAACATTCATAATCTTAAAAGTATCAAAAGTAGTATCAGTAGTACAGGCTGTAGTGGCACATGACAGACAGCTAACACTGATATATAATGTTAACATGTACTGATGCCACAAACTTGACCCCATCAACTACATTCCACTTCTAATGCATGCAGAACAAGTTGGTGAAGCTACCTTATGAACGCTGTGAAGCTACATCTAATGGCATCCGTGTGGCACCATGGCAACTATTGATCCCTTGCCACCAAATACGTTTAGCTTTTTGATGGCTTCAGTGACCTCATATCCTCAAGAAAATTGATACACAGGTCAAGAATTGCGAGCTCTTACATCTGACATGGGCGTCGCCCACGGGGGGAACAAGGTCAAGAATGGCAAGCTCTTACATCTGTTAGGGGCATCGTCCATGGGGGGGACAAAATGCCTCTATAGCGCCTCCTTGAAATTTTCAAAAACCCCTCCCCATAGGGTGCTTTTTTTTTTGGAGTAGGAAGATGAAAATTTGTACATATGTGTAAGTTGCCCAGACGCACAAAAAGTCTCTGCCACCAATGGTGTACTCCAAACAGGAAGTCACCCATTTTGATTTAAACGTTTCATTTTGGCGGCAATTTTGTGATTTCCACAACTTTGTACTTTAAAGTAAAAACTGGCCACTGTTTACCACCAGGGGGCTCTGTGAGTAAGGTGGGATATTAACATATCAGGGCGTTCAAGGCGGAGCCATCATCATGTCCAGCAAGTCTGAAGGTGTTAGCATCAAGTATGTGGGCATGAGAGCTGTTCCAAATTTGATGGCAAGAAAACGTAAAGTTGCCAAAATTTGTCACGCCCTAGCAGCCACGCCCTTTGACCTACTGCCATTATTTTAATAACTTTTGATCAGCATGGCCTCTAGATGATCTGCACCAAATTTGAAGTTAATCGGACGAAATCCCTAGGAGGAGTTCGTTCAAACAACACAAAACTCAAATAAAAATGGCTGACTTCCTGTTGGATTTACGGCATTGGGCCCAAGAGGAGATTTTGTGCGTCTAGGGGGCGCCATGTCGCCATTTGGCCCTGTCCACATACAACATTGCCAAAATATCAATTTTTTTGCCAGACCAAACGCATGTGCCAAATTTGGTGAGTTTTTGAATTTGGGAAAGGGGTCAAATTGGGGATTAAATGTTTGTAATAATAATAATAATAATAATAATAATAATTAAAGCTGCAAGCAGCTGTGATCGGGCCCTCACTCTCCCGTGCCACCGCGAGGGCTAAGTTAACCCTTAGATGAGAGAAACTCTGGGTTGTCTATTCCAGACTGAGAGTTAACTTACGCCAGGGCCACACTGCCAACGAAGTGCTGCAAAGTGCATTTCTCCACGCTGGTCGACAAGCGCTTCTGCTCCCAGCTGTTGTCTCTGTCACATCTGGGGCTGTTTTTCCATCATGGGGAGGTAAATAACCTCATAAAATTATTCGCCATGTTTTCTAAACAACTGTACATGTATGTCCACTTCTTAGTAATGAGTATATGTATATAAACACACACACATACATCGCATTTGTCAAACGGGGTGTTTTACTTTGAAATTTGTTTTATTCTGAAAATTGACTGGATGCTGTTGTTCCTTTGTTTGACTTCATGCCTGGCTTGACACATTCACTCGCGGCTGGCGCAGAAAATAGACCAGACGATATAAAAATATGATTGGACAAAATCTATAGGAGGAGTTCATTAAAATACAAGGTATGGAAATAACTAAATGAAACCAAAAATGAAGCCAAAATGAAACGTTTAAATAAAAATGACCGACTTCCTGTTTGGAGTAGACCATTGGTGGCAGAGACTTTTTTGTGTGTCTGGGCAACTTACACATATGTACACGTGTTCATCTTCCTTCTCCAAAAAAACACCTATGGGGAGGGTTTTTTGAAAATTTCAAGGGGATGCTATAGAGGCATTTTGTCCCCCCCATGGCCGACGCCCCTATCAGATGCAAGAACTCGCCATTCTTCAACTGTGTATCAATTTTCATGAGGAGATGAGGTTGTTGAAGCCATCAAAAAGCCAAACGCATTTGGTGGCGAGGGATCGATAGTTGCCACGCCACCACATGGACACCATTACACGTAGCTTCACAGCGTTCATAAGGTAGCTTCACCAACGTGTTCTACATGCATTAGAAGTGGAATGAAGTTGATGTGGTCAAGTTTGTGGCATTAGTACATGTTAAAGTAAAAACTTTATTTCCTGTTACCACCGGGGGGCGCTATGAGTGAGGCGGGATATTAACATATCGGGGCATTCGGGGCAGAGCCATCATCATGTCCAGCAAGTTTGAAGCTGCTGAGATCAAGTATGTGGGCGGGAGAGCCATTCGAAATTCGATGGCAAGAAAACAAAAAGTTCTCAGGATGATCTGTACAAAATTTGAAGTCGATCAGACGAAATCCCTAGGAGGAGTTTGTTGAAATTTAAGTTGTGGAAATCACCGTAATGAAAAAATTCAAAACAAAATGGCTGACTTCCTGTTGGGATTTTACCATGACGTTAAGAGACTTTTTGTGCTTTTGTGTATGATACATGTGCATACCAAATTTCGTTTGCCGACGACAAACTAACCCCAGTGGGGAGGGTATTTTGAAAATTTGTAGGGGGCGCTATTTCGGCATTTCGCGTTGACCATGTGCAACCGCCCAAAAATATCGAATTTCGGATGCGGCCGGACGAATGTGGAAAGTTAGAAGCATTTTGAAATTTGGGAAAGGGGCAAAATTGGGGCATGAAATGTCGCAAGAATAATACTAATAATTAAAGCTGCAAGCAGCGGTGATCGGGCCCTCGCTCCCCCATACAACCGCAGGGGCCTGAGGCATGCGGGTGCTGTGGCAGGAAGCAAGAAGGGAGAAAAAACCTGGCAGGAGCGAAAAAAACGCAATGCTTCGTTCATCCACCAGGTGGCGCTACGAGCGTAACTAGATGTGGACAGGTGTGTTCGGGGCGGACCCTCATCACACATGTGAAGTTTCAAGCAAATACGACAATGTCAATGTATAATAGGGCATTTCCTGTTTCCACAAGGGGGCGGCATGAGCAAGATTGCCTTCGAGCATATGGTGGCATTGAGGGCGGGGCTCTTATCATGTACAGAAATTTTGAAGCAGTTTGGATGAAGTATTTTGGAGAGAGAGCTCCTTGAATATGCATGGCAATGCATCAACAATGGCAGTGCCATAGCAGCCACACCCTTTGACCTACAGACATGCAGAGCACAACTTTTAATCAGCATGGTCTCTGGATGATCTGTAAAAAAATTGAAGTCGACTATACAGAAGATCTGTTTAGTAGCAGTTGAGCTGGCATGTGTGCATCTTTAAAACTGATAAAATAAACGGTGTAGGAGGAGATGTGTTTTCTTGAGACCACGTCTGAGGCGAAATCTTACTTTGAAAGGTCAAATAGCTCACTTCCTGTTGGAATCAGGTCATGGGTGTCAATGCGTGATTTGTAAGTCAAACACACCAGTTTTGGTTTGATCTTGATACGACATTCCTACGGGCTGCAGTGGCCAGTTTAGTGCGTCTAGGTGGCGCTAGAGAGCCCATTTTGGCACTGTAGGGGTTAATAATGTGTATTTGCTGTTTCAAATGAAGTTTCTGCTGCTGTAATCTGTCCTTTAAAGATTGTGAGACAGACAGAGAGAGCCGTGTGGCTGTGTGTGTGTGTGTGTGTGTGTGTGTGTGTGTGCAGCCGTTGTCATGGCGATTAATGACTTGTCGGCACCTGTGGCACACACAGACAGCTAAGCAGAGCAGCTCACCAAAGGCTGTTTAATATGGGTTTGAACTCCTCAAACAAGTCCTTCCCATACCCAAACCGTTGGTCCAATCAAGAAAATAAAGTGATTTTGAGAGACAGCCCCTTCCCCTGAGCACGTGCGCGTTTTATATTTCTCGAGTCAAAAATGTGGTCAGGGCGAGTTTAAAATGTGTTGCACCTAAGCTGTTTCCAGAAATTTCTCCTCTGAGTTTACATGGGAGTGAATGAGAAAAAAATCGGCGCTCCCTTCGCTTTGGAGCCACTCAGCAAAAATGTGTATGTGTGAGAGATTCCATGTCAACATATCTGCGAGCAGGACAAATTTTCCTACGTTTTGTGGTATAAATTGTGTCTGTACAGTGAAAATTGTGGCCATGGCAGCGAGTTAAAGACAAAAGTTTTAGACGATTTTTAGAGCCCTCTCCACTCTAGCTCACAGCATTCCGTGCAATACACACCCATTGTAAACTGAGAATTTCTCCACTGTTGCTCATGGTACTTTGAGAGGCACCGATCAAAAACGGTAAAAGATATGAAAAAGATGAAAACATGAGTGAATAGATGAGACCTGTGGCAACATTTGAGAGTTGGAATGGAGTCTGTAGCACAAAGTATGGAGACGCTGTAAATGTTAGAAAAAGCTCTAAGATTGGTCTCTTTCTCCCCCCTGCTGCCATTCATTTCCTATGGGACAGCTTTCGAAGATCGTCAGGACGATTTTCTGACATCTCACCTTATGGAGGCCACAAAATCCAAACGAAGCGAGTAATGAAAAAGTTACGAATAACTTTTGATTAGAAGGAGTTGATCTGTAATCTGTGCAAGTTTGAAGTCGATGGGATAAGCGGTGTATGAGAAGAAGATTTTTTAGGAAAGGCAGTTTTAAGGCAAAATCTTACTTTGAAAGGGCAAATACGTCACTTCCTGTTGGATTTAGGTCAGGGGTGTCAGCGCGTGATTTTTAGGTCTTGATGAGACGAACACGCCACTTTTGGTTTCATGTTTCTACGACGTTCCTACAGGCCGTGGCGGCCATTTTTGTGTGCCTAGGTGGCGCTAGAGAGCCCATTTTGGCACTTTAGGGGTTAATGTCATCATTTTATAAAATTTTTCACCGGTTCTAATGAGCGTGCCAATTTTGGTGAGTTTTTGAGCATGTTTAGGGGGTCAAATTCCAGTTCAAAGAGGCGGCGGAAGAATAAAGAATAATTAAAGCTGCAAGCAGCGTTGGGAGGGACCTCGGCCCCCCGCCGTCGTCCCCCAGCTCAAGTTGCAGACCTAAGCCATGTGACCTAATGAAACTTTGACATGTGCGATGATCAAACAACACACACACACAAACACACACAGGCCTGTGTCTGTCAGAGTGAAGCCATTGTTATGCTAATTAATGACCACGTACTTAGGTGACAGCACAGGCACTTCAAGTTCAGTTTGACTAATGACTAATGATAACAGAATCAGCAGGACGCATTTGACACCACAGCAGCAACACAACCACACGTCACACTATCCAGACACCGCTGTGATAGAAGTTAACCTGCAAGACAGTGGAACACAAAGGCTCTGGAGAAGAGGCCGAGTTACTGACATGCAGTACGGCAGTTAGTGACAAGCAGAGAGGGAGAGAAGGGAGAGAGAGGAGAGAGGGGGGAGAAAGAGAGACAGAGAGAGAGAGAGAGAGAGGGGGGACAGGGAGTGGAGTGTGTGTGTGTCTGTGTGTGTGTGAGTGTAATTGTGTCGCTAAAATTTGCAAATTATGAACTGCAGGTTGCTCTAAGGTTACATTATTTTTTTTCTCCATGTCTCTCTCTCTCTCTCTCTCTACATATATATATATATATATATATATATATATATATATATATATAATATAATATATCTCCCTGTCTTTCTCTCTCATACATACACCCACAATGAATATTTGGTATGTATACTCTGACTAGGAGTTAAAAATCAAAAAAAAAAAATTAATATTTTTATGGTTGTTTTTCAACCAAGACAAAAAAAAAGGCCTGAAGGGGAACCGTGTCTATTTTTACTGACAAATAGAAAATTCCCCCAAAAATGATAATGCATCAAAATTGGTGTTGTTATTTATCATTCACATATCACAGACTGTTATAAATAAAATAAAAAAATCCATCCAACATTTATTATATAGTTAATCTTAATTCATGTTTTTCATTGAAGTAACAGTGACTTCATGTAAATAAAATGGCAAATATATTGTGAAAATCCTCAAAAGGAATGAATATTAGATATGCATAATCTGAGAACAAGTTGCTTAAAGATTTAAGCAAAAAAATGTAGAGAAATATGTTAATATTTAATATTTTTCTGTGATTTTTATAAGGGCCCTGAGGTTTAAAAATGCAAGGTTCTTATGAAGGTGGTGTGAGCTTATAATTTGAAACTTGTAGACACAAGCCATGTGACCTAATGAAACTTTGACATGTGTGATGATCAAACTACACATCCATATTCATTTGAAATCATGTGACCTAGTGAAAGCTTGAGTGATATGTACTGGCTGCTTTGAGAATCTAAGTGCAGCAAACAGACACAAATATATACTAAGACCTACAAATGTTGAATTAAAATCTGATTGTATACATATGTGACACTAATCATATGTGTATAATAACACTAGAAGTATGACACACACAGACATAGACAGCCGAGTTCTCAACATGCAGAGAGGGAGAGACGAGAGAAAGAGGACAGAGGGAGGAGAGAGAGAGAGAGAGAGAGAGAGAGAGAGCAGCTTTGCAGCAGCAACATATGTCAGGTTATGCCACAGCCTGAGGGACAACCATCACAACACCCGACACACCTGTCTATATTTACAGTCCTTGTAACTCACAATCTACATTTTTCTTTATTCATTTTTTTTCTATATTATATATTGGTGTATTGTATTGTAGATTGATGTATTTTGTATTATATATCATATATTTAATCTTTTTTTTAATAGTTTTCTGACTTACTTTTATTATTGTACTTTATTTGTAAATTTTAATGTGTTTGGCAATATTGTTAATCTACAGTCATGCCAATAAAGCTTATTGAATTGAGAGAGAGAGAGATAGAGAGAGAGAGGGGGGATAGGGAGTGGAGTGTGTGTGTGTGTGTGTGTGTGTGTGTGTCTCTGTGTGTGTCCGTGTCTGTCTGTGTGTGCCATACTTCTCCTGTTATTACACACATATGATTATTGTCACATATGTATACTATCAGATATTAATATATCCTTCCCACATGTTGTACCACAATAGCCAGAATCATAAGTCAAACTCAGTTTTAAAAACTGTAAAGGGTTCTTATGAAGGTGGTGTGAGCGTATATTTTGAAAGTTATAGACATAAGCCATGTGACCTAATGAAACTTTGACATGTGTGATGATCAAATCAAACCTCTGTCGTTTTTATATTTATTTGTTTTAATAACACTGTGCACAAGGACCAGACTGTCAGTCTGTCAGATCAGCTCTGAAATGTTTAATGCTCATAATATGTAGGTCTTATTGTTTACATTTTAAAAATCTTCATGACGCTTCAAAGACATACTATCAATGACTAATAATCTCTATCAATGATGTTATTAGTCACACTGATGGAACATAATTCCTATAGCCTAATATTGCAAATTATTTGTTAATATTTCTGAGTGAGCAATGGTGCAACATTGCAGAGTCTTTAAATTTACTACATCTGTAACTGAAATACTGTCACTGAATGCTATTGAGTCAAGAAACAAATATCGATCAATCAATCAATCAATATCACAAATCACAATTTGCCTCACAGGGCTTTACAGCATACAACATCCCTCTATCCTCAGGACCCCATGAGACAGAAGGGGAGACAGAGAGAGATGCAGGAGAGATGATCATGACAGTAGCTTACAACAACATTAATGAAAGGAATAATATTAAAATTATAATTCTAGCAATTGTGGTACAATATGTTGAATTAATATCTGATAGTATACATATGTGACAATAATCATATGTGTATAATAACAGTAGAAGTATAACACACACAGACATAGACGACCGAGTTAGACATGCAGAAAGGGAGAAAAGGGAGAAAGAGGACAGAGGGGGGAGAGAGAGAGAGACAGAGAAAGAGAGAGAGGGAGGGTGCAGGGAGTGGAGTGTGTGTACAATATGTTGAATTAATATCTGATTGTATACATATGTGACACTAATCATATGTGTATAATAAAAGGGAGTGGAGTGTGTGTGTGGGTGTCTGTCTGTCTGTGTGTCTCTGTGTGTCCGTGTCTGTCTGTGTGTGCCATAATTCTACTGTTATTATACACATATGATTAGTGTCACATATGTATGACAAAGTTTTAGGAATGAGTTTGGTAAATGTTATACTGTCATGTCTGTGTGACCACACACTTCACTCTGACAGTGTGTCAGAGTGAAGCCTTTGTTATGCTAATTAAGGACTGCATGCAGCTCAGACACAGAGCAGAATGGCTTGAAACTTTCTCAAACAAATCCTTCCAGATGCCAAACCGTGGGTCCCATCTTCAATCTGAAAACATCACCAGATAGATAAATTTGTTCTGAATGCAAACATATAAAGCTTGTATGTCTATGGCCTGAAAAATGTCACCTTAATCACAAGTTTACAGTGTGTTGGTCCTCATCTTTTCTTCCAGAGATCATCATGAGGAGTTGTGTCCTGCACCTTCTAATCCAAACCCTTCAAGTTATGACAAAGTCCTTCACAAGTAATGTTCAGCAGGGGTAGAGCTGTAATTTGTGCAAGTTTGAAGCAGTTATGATAAACGGTGTAGGAGCAAATAATTTTTGATCGACAGAATTTGTGAAAAACGTCATCTTACATTCAAAGACTGACAGCGCACTTCCTGTTGGAGTTAGGTCAGGGGTTGCGCGCAACATTTGTAGGTCTTGATAAGACGAACGAGACAGTTTTGGTTTGGTCTTTCTAATTGGTTCCTACCCGTCGCACCGGGCATTTTAGTGTGTCTAGGTGGCACAACAAATCATCAGGAGGTTTTGGCGCACATCACCTGAAACGTGCCATAACATCCAAACCAGTCGAGGATTGAAAAAGTTACGCACAATAATTGATAAGGACACGTTGAACAATAATCTGTGCGAGTTTGAAGCCGATACGATAAACGGTGTAGGAGGAGATGTTTTTTCAAGGAATTTCTTTTTTTTTCTGAAAAATCTTACTTTGAAAGCAAATATCTCACTTCCTGTTGGATTTAGGTCAAAGGTGCGAGTGCGTGATTTGTAGGTCTTGATGAGACGAACACGGCTGTTTTGGTTTGATCTTCCTACGACGTTCCTACTGGCTGCAGCGGCCATTTTAGTGGTCTAGACTGATAGGTGGTGCTAGAGAGCCCATTTTGGCACTTTTCAGATTAATTTTTTCATGTTATAAAATTTTTCGCCAGTCCTGACATGCGTGCCAATTTTGGTGAGTTTTCGAGCATGTTTAGGGGGTCAAATTCCAGTTGAAAGTCGCGTACGCTGAAAGAAAGAAAGAAACAATAATAATAATAATAATAATAATAATAATAATAATAATAAACACTACAAGAACAAGAGGGTCCTCGCCCTTTCAGGCCGAGGTCCCTAATAATAATAATAATAAACACTACAAGAACAAGAGGGTCCTCGCCCTTTCAGGCCGAGGTCCCTAATAATTAAAGCTGCAAGCAGCGTTGGGAGGGACCTCGGCCCCCCGCCGTCGTCCCCCAGCTCAAGTTGCAGACCTAAGCCATGTGACCTAATGAAACTTTGACATGTGCGATGATCAAACAACACACACACACAAACACACACAGGCCTGTGTCTGTCAGAGTGAAGCCATTGTTATGCTAATTTATGACCACGTACTTAGGTGACAGCACAGGCACTTCAAGTTCAGTTTGACTAATGACTAATGATAACAAAATCAGCAGGACGCATTTGACACCACAGCAGCAACACAACCACACACGTCACACTATCCAGGCACCGCTGTGATAGAAGTTAACCTGCAAGACGGTGGAACACAAAGGCTCTGGAGAAGAGGCCGAGTTACTGATATGCAGTACGGCAGTTAGTGACGAGCAGAGAGGGAGAGAAGGGAGAGAGAGGAGAGAGGGGGGAGAAAGAGAGACAGAGAGAGAGAGGGGGGAGTGGGAGTGGAGTGTTTGTGTGTGTGTGTGAGTGCTATTGTGTTGCTAAAATTTGCAAATTATGAGCTGCAGGTTGCTCTAAGGTTACATTATTTTTTTTCTCCATGTCTCTCTCTCTCTCTCTCTGTCTCTCTCTCTCTGTCTATCTCTCTCTCCCTGTCTTTCTCTCTCATACATACACCCACAATGAATATTTGGTATGTATACTCTGACTAGCAGTTAAAAATCAAAAAAAAAATATATATATATATATTTTTATGGTTGTTTTTCAACAAAGACAAAAAAAAGTCCTGAAGGGGAACAGTGTCTATTTTTTATTGAAAAATAGAAACTGCCCCCAAAAATGATAATGCATCAAAATTGGTGTTGTTATTTATCATTCACATATCACAGACTGTGATAAATGAAATAAAAAAAATCCATCCAACATTTATTATATAGTTAATCTTAATTCATGTTTTTTTTTCATTAAATTATCAGTGACTTCATGTAAATAAAATGGCAAATAAATTGTGAAAATCCTCAAAAGGAATGAATATTTAATATGCATAATCTGAGTACAAGTTGGTTCAAAGATTTAAGCAAAAAAATTTAGAGAAATATATTAATATTTAATATTTTTTAGTTGTTCACACCGTCCCGAAGGGGACAGGTGTGATGTTTTATAAGGGGGCCCGCAGGTTTAAAAATACAGGGTTCTTATGAAGGTGGTGTGAGCGTATATTTTGAAACTTGTAGACATAAGCCATGTGACCTAATGAAACTTTGACATGTGTGATGATCAAACAACACATCCATTGTCCATTGATGGCAGCTTTTATTGTCAGCTTAACTCACAGTAAACATACTCAGAGTTGACTGAACTAACTCACATCAGCTGTTCTGGAACCGGTAACTCAGAGTTTCCCATCTCAGAGTAAATTAACTCAAAGTTCAGGGTTACACTCAGAGTTTGTTGAACCTCCTACCTGGAATACAAATCTGGACTACATGTATTTGATGGTGTGGTGCTGCAGCACAGTTGTAGCTTCAGATTTGATTTCAATTGTTAATGAAGCAAAAGAGTTACACCACGAAATCTTGTTCTTACAAGTTTTTGCTATTAGGCATTTATTTAGGAAAATGTAGAAACGACACACATGAGCTGGTCAATTTGGTCTATGGTATTATGTCAGGTATGTGAGAGCGACAGTGGGGGGAGTGTGTGTGTGTGTGAGTGTGTGTGTTTGTCTGTGTGTGTCTATGTGTGCCATACTTCTACTGTTATTATACACATATGATTATTGTCACATATGTATACTATCAGATAATAATATATACTTCCCACATGTTGTACCACAATAGCCAGAATCATAAGTCAAACTCAGTTTTAAAAACTGTAAAGGGTTCTTAAGAAGGTGGTGTGAGCGTATATTTTGCAAGTTGAAGACATAAGCCATGTGACCTAATGAAACTTTGACAGTTTGTGATAGAAGTTAACCTGCAAGACAGTGGAGCACAAAGGCTCTGAAGAAGAGGCCGAGTTACTGACATGCAGTAACAGGACACGAGAGAGAGAGAGAGAGAGAGAGAGAGAGAGAGAGAGAGAGAGAGAGATGGGGGGACAGGGAGGGAGAGAGAGAGAGTTTGCTGACATATTGACATATCTCACACATTCACATACTTCCTGTTTGTGGCAGACAAAGTTACACATTGCACGATACATAATGTTGTATGCATCAAATACACAGCATTTAATTTTTCTGTCAATTACATCAAAAGAAAGTGTTTGATGAGGCTACTGTGTTGTTGAATGTAACATTTCCTCAAAGATGTATATTCTTTCCTGATCTTTGTAACACTGTTACTGACTTGTACTTGAAATGAGGTGATTTACTGCAACCCTCCAGGTCAGTCTCTTGGGTTCAGAGACATAAAATTGATAAAATACATGGAAATACTTTTAAGGTCATTTTTAAAGTAATTTAAAACCTCATGTGTGTGTGACCCACACATACACACTTCACTCTGACACACAGACTGTCAGAGTGAAGCCTTTGTTATGCTAATTAAGGACTGCATGCAGCTCAGACACAGAGCAGAATGGCTTGAAACTTTCTCAAACAAATGCTTCCAGATGCCAAACCGTGGGTCCCATCTTCAATCTGAAAACATCACCAGATAGATAAATTTGTTCTGAATGCAAACATATAAAGCTTGTCTGTCTATGGACTGAAAAATGTGACCGTAATCACAGGTTTACAGTGTGTTGGCCCTCATCTTTTCTTCCAGAGATCATCATGAGGAGTTGTGTCCTGCACCTTCTAACGCTTCTAAAATCCAAACCGTTCAAGTTATGACAAAGTCCTTCACAAGTAATGTTCAGCAGGGGTAGAGCTGTAATTTGTGCAAGTTTGAAGCAGTTATGATAAACGGTGTAGGAGCAAATAATTTTTGATCGACAGAATTTGTGAAAATCGCCATCTTACATTCAAAGACCGACAGCTCACTTCCTGTTGGAGTTAGGTCGGGGTTGCAGCGACATTTGTAGGTCTTTATGAGACACGAGACAGTTTTGGTTTGGTCTTTCTAAGTGGTTCCTACCCGTCGCACCGAGCATTTTAGTGTGTCTAGGTGGCACAACAAATCCTCAGGAGGTTTTGGCGCACATCACCTGAAACGCGTCATAACATCCAAACCAGTCGAGGATTGAAAAAGTTACGCACAATAATTGATAAGGACACGTTGAAGAATAATGTGTGCGAGTTTGAAGCCGATACGATAAACGGTGTCGGACTAGTTGATTTTTAAAGGAATTTTTTTTTTTGAGGAAAACTCTTATTTTGAAAGGGAAATATCTCACTTCCTGTTGGAGTTAGGTCATGGGTGCGAGTGCGTGATTTGTAGGTCTTGATGAGACGAACAAGCAGCGTTTGGCGGGACCTCGCACTCGCGCCCATTTCCGCCCCCAGCTTATGTCGACATATTGCCACAAACATCAGAAAATCCTTACAGAGCTGAACGTTTTGATGTTTGAATGCTTTCTGTAGCTGTAGGTATGTACAAGTGATGTCACATTATGCAAATTAGATGAGCGAATTTCTTCCCATCAGATTCCTCTTCCTTTATTTTGAGAAAATAATGGGCGCTCCCTTCGCTTTGGAGCCGCTCAGCAAAAATGTGTACGTGGGAGAGATTCCATGTCAACATATCTGTGAGCTGGACAAATTTTCCTACGTTTTGTGGTATAAATTGTGTCTGTACAGTGAAAATTGTGGCCATGGCAGCGAGTTAAAGACAAAAGTTTTAGACGATTTTTAGAGCCCTCTCCACTCTAGCTCACAGCATTCCGTGCAATACACACCCATTGTAAACTGAGAATTTCTCCACTTTTGCTCATGGTACTTTGAGAGGCACCGATCAAAAACGATAAAAGATATGAAAAAGATGAAAACATGAGTGAATAGATGAGACCTGTGGCAACATTTGAGAGTTGGAATGGAGTCTGTAGCACAAAGTATGGAGACGCTGTAAATGCTAGAAAAAGCCCGAAGATTGGTCTCTTTCTCCCCCCTGCTGCCATTCATTTCCTATGGGACAGCTTTGGAAGATCGTCAGGATGTTTTTCTGACATCTCACCTTATGGAGGCCACAAAATCCAAACGAAGCGAGTAATGAAAAAGTTACGCACAACTTTTGATTAGAAGGAGTTGATCTGTAATCTGTGCAAGTTTGAAGTCGATAGGATAAACGCTGTATGAGAAGATGATTTTTTAGGAAAGGCAGTTTTAAGGCAAAATCTTACTTTGAAAGGGCAAATATCTCACTTCCTGTTGGATTTAGGTCAGTGTCAGCGCGTGATTTTTAGGTCTTGATGAGACGAACACGCCACTTTTGGTTTCATGTTTCTATGACGTTCCTACAGGCCGTGGCGGCCATTTTTGTGTGCCTAGGTGGCGCTAGAGAGCCCATTTTGGCACTTTAGGGGTTAATGTCACCATTTTATAAAATTTTTCACCGGTTCTGATGTGCGTGCCAATTTTGGTGAGTTTTTGAGCATGTTTAGGGGGTCAAATTCCAGTTCAAAGAGGCGGCGGAAGAAAGAATAAAGAATAAAGAATAATAATAATAAACACAGCAAAAACAAGAGGGTCCTCGCCTTCGGCGAGGACTGGTCAGTGAGAAAAAATGCGGCAAAAACTATAGGGAGGGTCCTCGCCTTCGGCGAGGACTTCTTTGTGAGTAGTCCTCTACTGTTGGGCCCGGTCACTTATAAATGCACGCAGCAAAAACAAGAGGGTCAGCGAGGACTGCTCCTTGAGAAGTCCTCTGCCTCTAGGCTCGGTCCCTAATAATAATAATAATAAACGCAGCAAAAACAATAGGGTCCTCGCCTTTGGCGAGGACTGCTCTGTGAGCAGTCCTCTGCCTTAGGGCTCGGTCCCTAATAAACGCGGTAAAAACAATAGGCTCCTCGCCTTCGGCGAGGACTGGTCAGTGAGAAAAAATGCGGCAAAAACTATAGGGAGGGTCCTCGCCTTCGGCGAGGACTTCTTTGTGAGTAGTCCACCACTGTTGGGCCCAGTCACTTATAAACGCACGCAGCAAAAACAAGAGGGTCCTCGCCTTTGGCGAGGACTGCTCCTCGAGCAGTCCTCTGCCTCTAGGCTCGGTCCCTAATAATAATAATAATAAACGCAGCAAAAACAATAGCGGTTCTGATGTGCGTCCCAATTTTGGTGAGTTTTTGAGCATGTTTAGGGGGTCAAATTCCAGTTCAAAGAGGCGGCGGAAGAAATAAATAATAATAATAATAATAAACGCAGCAAAAACAATAGGGTCCTCGCCTTCGGTGAGGACTGCTCTGTGAGCAGTCCTCTGCCTCTAGGCTCAGTCCCTAATTAAAGCTGCAAGCAGCGATGAATGGGCCCTCACAGTCCACGCGCGTCGGGGCATGCTGCCGTCGGGGGGCCTGCACCTAGATGTCTTGTCAGCTGTAATAAATAAAAAAATATACGTCATCTCTTACTCACATTTCCAGTATACAGGTAGGCACCCCACCCAGGTATGTATTTTTCCAAAAAGTAGAAGCTGAATACATGCCCAATAGTTCAAGGTCTTCTGACTCTTTAAAAGTTGACATGGTGTCTCTAACTCAAAGTTTGAGGGACAAGAAGAGGTTGAAAGTCGATGAGTTTTGAAGAGGATTTGAAGATTTTCCAATTTACTGCCATTCACACTAATTAGACTGCCACCAGAGCGCCACCTATTGGCCGATTTGCACCAAATTTTGCACAATCCCTCATTGGGCCATGGAACACAATTCGCAAAAGTATTGTGGTAATTGGACTGTATTTGGTCAAGATATGAAAAACTGTTTTGAACACCATGTGCAGGAATTTGTTGTTTTATATTTTGGGCGTTTTATGGACGATCAAAATTCTTTTGATAACTTTTTGTCAGAAGGGTCCACAGATGCTTCATGCAAAGTTTGGTGCAAATCAGTCAAATCGCCTAGGAGGAGTACAAAAAAGTAGATTTTTCATTTGTGGCGATTTAACGAATGGAAACTTACCGTGAAAGTGGGCGTGGCTTACATCACACAATTGAGCTGAATTCAGAGAACATGTAAAAAGAAGGTTTAACAATGTGCGACATATTATGTGGGAGTTATAAGCCAAAAACGCTTTTGCATTGAAAATAGCGCCACCTGCTGGTGGCAGCCCTTGTGCAGCCCTGAACACATCTACAGAGGAATTTTGAATTCCTGTCATAGCGCCACCTACTGGCAACAAAAAGTTACTTTATTCATTCTTTGATGTCCCTCTTCTAGCAGGTTAATCACTCTTGGAGCCATGCTCCAAACCCAACAGGAAGTCCGCCATTTGGAATTTACTTGTGCCACTTTTGTGCATTTTTGCCTGTTTCCAGGGCTTGTAAATTAACAAACTTGTCCTACAGATTTAATCAGATTTGCTCCATACTTGGTTTATGCAAGCCTGACTACGTTGTGACCAATAGCTATTACAGGATCTGCCCAGTGTTGAATGGTGCGCCCGCTGTGGAGTGTTGAATTTTGAGGTCTCGCCATGAAAAACGAAATTGCTATAACTTTGGCATAAATGGTCCAATCTCCACCAAACTTCACAATTCATATTAGTCCTGCCCTGAAAACATTGATATGACCATATTTCCTGATACTCATAGACCCACCTCATGGTGACAGGAAGTAGGTCTCATCAAACACTTATCTATTAATTTATCTGAACGTTACATGCTGTGGTGTATATCTGATGTATAAAAACATGATGTATAATTAGTGCGCTCTTCAACTCCCTCTAGTGGAAAGAGGAAGTGATACAAAATGTGAAATATGTCATTCCGGCACTGTATCAAGGATATGCCAAATCACTTCGACAGAAATTAACTGACGCATCCGAAGGCATCCTGCCAGCCTTCCCAAGTTGCGTGAAGGTGTGAGGGCCTGTTCATCACTGCTTGCAGCTTTTATTAGAGAGAGGGTTGCCGGTTCGATCCCGGGTGTGGGAGCCCTTCTGTGCGGAGTTTGCATGTTCTCCCCGTGTCAGCGTGGGTTCTCTCCGGGCACTCCAGCTTCCTCCCACAGTCCAAAGACATGCAGATTGGGGACTAGATTAATTGATAACTCTAAATTGTCTGTAGGTGTGAATGTAAGCGTGAATGGTTGTTTGTCTCTATGTGTCAGCCCTGCGATAGTCTGGCGACCTGTCCAGGGTGTACCCAGGGTGTACCCTGCCTCTCGCCCGATGTCAGCTGGGATAGGCTCCAGCCCCCCCGCAACCCTCAAGGGGATGAAGCGGTTAGAAGATTAATGAATGAATGAATGAATGAATGAATGAATGAAAAAAATAACCCCTAAAGTGCCACAATGGCCTCTCTAGTGGCACCTAGCCACCTTGGCACACTAAAATGGCTGCTGCGGCCCGTAGGAATGTTGTAAAAACATCATACCAAAATTGACTCAGGACCTACAAATCACATGCTGACAACTCTGACCTAAATCCAACAGGAAATGTGCTAGTGCCTCTGAAAATAACATGACCAAATGTGGAGAAATTGTCAGCTGTGAGCTAGACATATTAAACTTGCGACCAAGATCGCATTTTTTGACTCCACAAACATAAAAACCTATATGTCTGAGTTCCAGATGAGTGTATCTCTCTGCTGGTATGCTCAGATTGACAACTGGGCCCACGGTTTGGGAATAAAAGGGAGGAGTTTGAGACATTTTAAAGCTATATCCATCTGCCTGCTCTCACACAGCTTGTCTCTCCCTCTCAGTGATGGACTCAGGATGTTTGAAGGGCAGGGGCGAAATGGATAAAAGGGCATCTACTGCATGACATGGGGCCCCATTGGTGCGCAAAAAAACAAAATTTGACACCATAAACATGCTCAAAAACCCTAACTAACCCTAACCCAGGACTGGTGAAAAATTTGATACAATGAAAAAATTAACCAACCAAGTGCCAAAATGGGCTCTCTAGTGCCACCCAGACACACTAAAATGGCTACTGTGGCCCGTAGGAATTTCGGAGAAAGATCAAACCAAAACTGGCTTGTTCAAATTTTCAAAACCTACAAATCAACCTCTGACACCCCTGACCTAAATCCAACAGGAAGTGAGCTACTGCCTCTGACAGTAACATGAGGAAATGTGGAGAACTTGTTAGCAGTGAGCTAGAGTGGAGAGGGGTCTAAAAGCGTCTACAACTTTTGTCTTTAACTGTCTACGTGAGCATATATACAAATATATATACAAAATAGTTTCACTTCAAGCAATAGTTTAAATAGTGTTCACCTCAAAGGACATTGTTAGACACTGACAAATCCTTAAATTTGACCATTCATAAAAGTGTATATCTTCAATATAGCACCATGAATCTGAATTGCAAATCCAGCCACTATCACACTGCTTGCAGTAAGCCTCTAGCATAACCGTAAATCTGAAGCAACAGCTTTCCAGAGTTCATATGGAACTCCCACATATTTCAAATAGAACCTAATGTCAGCTAGCTGTCATGTATTAGCTAACGTTAGCACTCGATCCAGTGGACCTCTGCCAGATACAGCATAGCTACAGTTAAAACTTAACTTTAACCAGCCTGGTTCTATGCGAAGAAATAACAGCAAACAGAGACATACTTCACTTACTTGCTGTTTGGGAGTTCCAGGTGAATTTTTGGAAGCAGTTGCCATAGCTGTGTGGTATTGCCTGAGGCTTTGGATTGAACTGTGGGTCAGGCTGAGTGACATTCTCTCCTTAGTTTGCAAATCATATGTAAATCACACTCTCCATGATCTTTTCCCTCAAACCCCTCCCCTCCATGCCAAAACAGTGGTAGGATGTTGAAACTGAAATACACTGACTGTCCTAAAAAATACCACAGAAAACAAAAAGAAAAGTATGCACATGTATGTGTTACATTTAAAATGATATAACTTAGTACCATGTTTTGGTGTGGTTTAAGGTTTTCCCCAAACAATAATGAATACTCATAGTTCCAGTCCCCTTTGTGGCCATGAAATCCTTAGCCATACTGGATGCATTCAATCAGTAGTGATGGATCGATTCACTTTCAGTATGCTCGTAAAGGGTTAACCTCAGCACAGAAAGCTTTCTATTCAATATGCGAACTTAAAGCATCACAACAAACACATAGGAGAAGCTTTATGCATTTCGCTGCACTCTAGATGACCCTTATTACACACAAACACTTAACAGTGCTGCCACAACATCCATCTGTCTCACAGACCAACACCAGTGTGTGGAAGCCACATATCTGCATATTTTCTGGGAGCAACCAGATGCAGTTCAAGACTGATTGGTTGACAATCACTGTAATAGACACTGTAAATTCATGTGGCAGGCATTGTAAATGCATGTGGCAGATTCAACAGAGCAATTCCATTCATGAGTCAACAACTACCAGTTGAGGCTTTATGGATTAACATGAAACAGTTAGTTCTGACCAAGTATGTGTATGAAATGACAGGGACTTTTAACTAAACTAATCACTCTGCTTTATGTTCTAAACCATAAATTACATTAATGGTCAGTCACTATCTCATGTTGTCTTACATTGTAACCACAATGATAAACATATTTCCAGAAATTACATTTGACTTGAATAATGCTACCATGGAGATAGTAGTTTTGTGAACTACTACCCGCTGACTCTGACCATTTAGTGTCTTTGTCCACAGAGGAAAGCCGTCAACCAGCCAAACTGCCTTCATCAGACTTACTGAGAGCAGACATTTACTGAAACAAAATGTTTTTCATTTCTCTAAGGGAAAAAAAATCCACATTGTTTGTGTTTAATGATTCATTGATTTTCATTTACCAACCCACTGTAGTGAATAAGGGGAATCTGCCACCCCAAGACAAACAGCTTATCACTCAATGTACATACGGTTAATATGTTGAAAACACATATATAGCAAGATATTTGATTTGAACAGTTGTTTGTCCAGAATGTGCTTCAGTGAAAGCAACAGAAAGAGACTCGTAGCATGAAAAAAGAAAAAAATAGGGAATCTCTGCAGGGAGTTATCAGGGAGACAACTAAAGCCTTTTGCTGAGGCATAAGTTGAAAATGATGTGAGACTGTGTAATTTCTGTCAAGCAACATTTATTAAATGTGTGGAGTGCCCTACCTTGCTTATGTGTAGTAGGCAATAGTTCAGTCCCATCACTTGTGGAACCATTTGTGTTGGTGGAGCCAAATACATGATTAAATAAACATTAAATTAAATAACAAATTATAATCTGTCATCACTTACTACCGTAAGCTAATAAATAATGCTTGTAGACAATTTGCTTGAACAGCTTGAACAGCAGTAAACAGTGTTACCTCTTTTGGTGATGTTTTTTAGTGTAACAATCATTCAGACATTTAATGTGCGGTTACATTGTATCCTTGGTTCTCTGAGTGAGGAGATTTGTGCCAGTCACTGACTCAGAGCAATTTGACCCCACAAGCATGACAAGAAACATTCAGTTCAATTCAAAGTCCAAAAGGTTTAATCCAACAAACAGGCAAGGGTCACAACCAGGAGATCAATCAGAAAGGGCAAACTTAACCGACAGGGGTGAAGCAGGGTATCAGAGTCCAGGTAATCAGGTGTAGATTCAGAATCTGGCAGAGGACAAGGGGAAATGGGCTAGTAAAAATACTGAGGAGCTGATGAGGGAGTAGAGTGCAGGTGAGGAGATGGGCAGGGAACTGATGAGGAAATGGTGCAGGTGAGGAGATGGGAGTGGAATGTCAGGTGAAGGGAATGAATGAAGGCCAGGCATGGGGGGAATGGCAGGATCTGGAATGACAGGAGATTTAGTCACCAGGAACAAACTAGTGAGTGAATACTGAACACAGATCAGGAAGGATTCATGACAAGATTATCTCCCCACTTAGTAGTTATATCAGAACTGTGGGAATTATCCCCATCTGGGGTAATCGATGTGGAAAATTAATAATCTTTAAGCCACACCACTTGCACATGCACCCATTGATTAATATTGATTGGAACAGGTACCAAACAGCCTTGAGCCTGGGGAGATAATCTTCTAACTCAGAGAACCAAGGTTAAAATGTAACCGAACATTCTCTATCATATTGAGATTATCTCCCCACCCTGCAGTTATATCATAATTATTGGAACCCTTTAAGACACACCGTGAGGGCCCCCAGGAGACAGAGCAGATGGGAACAGACGGGAACCATGTCCATGCCCAGGTTCACAGCCTGTGTGCTATTCTGCAAAGGTTTGGGGATTCCAGGCCCCCTTGCTTGTTGACATATGTTGCTGCCACTGTACTGTCGGCACTTACTGGCATGTGACAGCCTTGCAGACTCCGGAGAAATAATGGAGGGCCAGGTGAATGGCCTACAACTGTCTCTGTGGACAGAGCATCAGGCTGAAAAGATGCCTATGGACTGGACACGTGTGTAGAAGAGCACCACTTTGTAGCGTAACTTAAAGGGGTAGTGCACCCAAAAATGAAAATTCAGCCATTATCTACTCACCCTCATGCTGAGGAATGCTCTGGTGAAGTTTTAGAGTCCTCACATCCCTTGCGGAGATCGGCAGGGGGAGCGGCTAGCACACCTAATGGCTGATGGCACCCCAGACTAACGTCCAAGAACACAAAATTGAAGCCACAAAGTATCCCCATAGTGCTCATCCGTAGTGATCCAAGTGTCCTGAAGCCCCGACATAAAAAGTTGTTTCGAAAAACATCATATGAACTCTGTTTTTAGCCTCACTGTAGCCTGTAGCTCTGACTGCTTCTCTGTGCTCCGCGCTCCCGTGTGTGTGAGACCAGCGAAAGCATGAGCTTTGCCTACCCGTGTTTACATCACGTGACACGTGCACCGCAGGGGGAGACAACAGTAACCACAGTAGCTAAAAGATAATTTGCACTACAGTCTTTTAGCAAAGGACAGCCCAAGATGTCTAAAGACTTGAAACTGAGGAGGAACAGCATTTCTTTGTTGAGCCGTATTTATTTGAGCCCGAGTATACGGACGCGGAACTCAGGCTACTGGACGAAGCAGCCACCACAGCTCATAAGCCTAACCCTCAGCCAGCCACAGAATACCAGAGTGGAGCACTGGAAACCTGGTGGTGTAGTTGTTTCAAATGCCAATGGATGAGGAAAGTCTTTGCTGCTTAGACTGGGAATTGGCGATGCCCGCACTTGAGAATCTGGACATCAGTACTGACAAGACTGCTGCTCTTCAGAGACTGTGCATCACCAATCACCCTGAGCGCGCACATGTGAGCGCGGAGCACAGAGAAGCAGTCAGAGCTGCAGGCTACAGTGAGGCTAAAAAAAGAGTTCAAATGGCGTTTTTCGAAACAACTTTTTATGTCGGGGCTTCAGGACACTTGGATCACTACGGATGAGCATGTTGGAGATATTTTGTGGCCTCAATTTTGTGTTCTTGGATGTTAGTCTGGGGCGCCATCAGCCATTAGGTGTGCTAGCCGCTCCCCCCGCCGATCTCTGCAAGGGATGTGAGGACTCTAAAACTTCACCAGAGTGTTCCTCAGCATGAGGTTGAGTAGATAATGGCTGAATTTTCATTTTTGGGTGCACTATCCCTTTAAGGCCTAAAAGAACAAAATTTGTTATTGCAATGATTCAATTAATTAAAATAGTTGGGCACCAGACAAGCAATTAAGCCTGCCAATTAGGGTTCAGGGGAGCAGCCTAGGCCTTACCTGCCCCACTCTACAAAATACCAAATAATCAGGTCAGTTCCAGTGCTGGTTCGGGGCCAGTGCTTAATTTGGAACCAGTTTTCCTGTTTCAATGGACAAAAGAACTGGCTCTGGGCCAGAAAAAAACAGTTCCAGAGTTGCACCAGTTCTTTGCTGGACTTGAAGAACGAACCACATACGTCACGGGGAAGGGGGCAGGGTTATTGAGACCAACAACAATAAACAAGACCACGCGAAGCGCCATTTTTAAGAAACACAGCGAAGAGTGAAGCCATGGACGCATCGAAGCAACAGTGGTCCATCGAGGAAAGAGCTATCCTAAACAGCTGTCCTAACAGCTGCACAAATACGTGGTCCGCCATCGTTGTTGTTGTTCCTTCGAGTTTGGCCTCAGTGACAAAGCAACAACGTAACTGACGTATACAGTGACGCAATGACGTGGCACCCTAACCACCTCGAGCTGTGGAAAAGCAAATTGGTTCTCAGCTGGTTCACAAGTTGAACCAACTGAGAACCAGCACCAGCTTAGCACCAGCACTGGAACTGCTTTGGTGGAAAAGGGGTATCAGAGGGGTTGAGGGGGGGAAATCCAGTTAGAGCAATGGGGTGGAGAGGGGAATGCAGATGGTGTACCAGAATTGTTTGAGTGTGAGTTGAATGAGTGAAGACAGGTTTGAGGAGAGCTTTTGACCAGCATGAATGCTCCAAAGAGTTACCACATTATTCAGCATTTCCAAGAGAGATCCAGGGTCAGACATCAGATGAGCAAAAAGGTAAATAAATTAATCAAACCCCTCTTGATGATCTCCAGCACTGGAGTACAACTCAGCAGTTTCCCTGCTCCTGGGAACATTGAATGGGAATGAATTGTATACAGAAAATGCTTTGTGTGGCTCAAAAACTCTTCTCATGCCACTCTCCTCCACACTTGCATTTTCTTCCTCTTATACCTCACAGGTGTATGCAGTCAGCAGTTAACAGGCTTGTTCGAGATGAACTGCGCCTTGCCTGGAAAATGGACGAGAGCAGGCGGCTGCAACAGGGGGCGGAGACAAAAAGCTGCTGTCAGGTCGGACAGTTTCCTGACAGTTTCCAGCAGCCTTCAGTCCATACAGGAAGTCACAGAAACACTTACACCCTGTCCGATATGATGTCAATTTATTAAAAATGTTATCAGACCCATATATCAGTTTGTTTTCAGTCTCCAGTTGTTTTAATTATGACAGATTGATTTATTAAAATGCTTTACAGGCTTCCTGGAATTTATGTTCATGGTTCAACCTCCGTTTTACATGTATTCTCACATAAATCAGCATCATATCAGTTTGCTGCTGCAGAGCACCCCCTCGACTACACAGGCTAAATATATTGCATTCAACTATAAGGTTAATATTTCCAGAGGAAAAAAGTACAAGACAACAGCTTTCATTAAAGATCAGTCAGATATAATCAGGGCTTCACATCTGTACAGATGTTATTTTAGGAATCCTCACATCCCACTGACCACAACTACTTCAATAATTAAAACAGCCCAATGTAATATACAGTAGACTGTATAGTTTATGATGATTATATTTAGTCTCTGACAACTAAACGTCACAATCAGTCACACAGCATGATTTCTGTTAACAGAAGAAACCTTCAGATCAGACAAATAAAATTTAAATCTCTGAATTTCAAGACAAATTAAAAGTTTATCTAAAACGTCATATTATTGAGTCAATCTCTAAACAAATCAGCTGTTAAAGAGGCAACAGATAGCATCTTGTCCTAAATATATCATTATGAAAATAATGTGGGTTGCACAAGGTAGTGGCCACAGTAAAATCAGATTATCAGCGTTTACATAGGTTACTTAGTGGCTTTGCAATCTTTGTAATAAGCTTCTGCCACAGGGAGCGAAATTTCACGGAAAATAATCTGCTTTATGGCAGGAAACGCATCATGTATTGCAAAACTGGTTGGTCAGCCAATCAGGGACTGGAGCAGGTCCTTATAAAGAGTTGGGCATGAGATAGTTAAGTCACGAGCACAATGGCAGACGGACAAAGTTTGGAAACAAGTGAAAAACGGCCTAGCGAGAGAAAACGAGCTCCTCTGTCTGAGGAGGCAAAGAAGAGCAAAAAGGAGAGTGATAAAAGAAGAGGAAAAACAAGAGTAAACCTCAGTCAGGTGTTCAAGAGATGGAGGGAGCTCCATGACCAAAGAGGCTTCAAAACCGATGTCCAGCTAGCTTTCTTTCTAATGGATCAATAAGTAACACAGCTAAATGTTAGCTAGATGAGAGAGGACTGTAACAAGTTACTGTACTGGCTGCTAGTTAACTCCTAGCTGGCCAGCATCGCAAATTGCTGCAACCAGGGAGCGGGTAGCTAGTGTTAGTTGGCTGACATCCTCGTTGCCATTCTACGGCAGCCATCAGACAGTGAGACTCAGGAGCATCAAAATCAGTTAACGTTAGTCCACACAGCTCTTCCAAGCTGGCCTGGAGAGCAGGGAGATCATGTCGGTCACTGGCCATAAATTTGAGGGCAGCCTTCGCAGCTACAGGGCACCCAGCATCTCCGACTGGGAGAAGTAGAGTAAAATCCTCTCCTCCGCTCCCGTTTGTCTGGTGAACGCCTGTCCTCTGTCAATGCACTCTGCCAGCAATTTAATAATAATGATGCCAGTTGTAACATTTGAATGTTTTAGTAGTAAGCCATGTTCTAAGCGGGATAATGTATAGTGAGCCGGTGACTGTTGAAAAGTACGTTGTTGGGGTTCCATTCCATTATTTTTCAACTGTCACCGGCTCACTATACATTATCCCGCTTAGAACGTGGCTACTACTAAAAGATTCAAATGTTACAAATGTTACAAATGTTACATGTCTACTGTTGTTTGTACTGATACTGTACATATTGGTATAATTTACTGTGAGTTGTTTGTACTGGTACTGTGCATTCTGGTATAATTATTTGCATTACTATTTGTTTTTTCTTCAGATAAATCTGATAATTGTTGCTCGGTCTCTTTACACATTTATTTAGTATAGTGTCCACACACCTTGTAATTCTACATACACATAGAGATATACTGGTGGCTTTACAGCCTACATTTTATTGATTATCTATGATGCATGCATTGTGCGCTGATTGCCAGGAATTGAATCTGCGCAGGCCTGGCTCATCTCGAACAGACTTTTTCTCTGCTCCTATGTTTTGACCACACCCCACCATTACCGTCACATGCACTCCTCTGCTGTCACTCCCACGAACCGAATCCTCCTCTGCTCAGAATAAAAGGAGCAGCCTGCTGTGTTCAGGCTGTCTGCTACAGCTTGTACCGTGGCTGCCCATGAGACTGAGACAGAGCCACCATGTGACCCTGGCACCCAGCTGAAAATGAGAGAGGCAGATCCTGATTGAAACCCGCCTCTCCTGTGACAGTATCACCAACCCAGCTCTGGCATCCAGCCACATGCCTAGAAAGTGGATGGCCTGTGCAGGCTGAAGACTGCACTTTTTCTCACTGATGCGCAGCCCCAGACCCTGAATGTGATTCAACAGCACAGACACATGATGGTGGCACTGCTCCTCTGTCTCTGCACATATTAGCCAGTCATCTAAATAGTTAAGTATCCTGAGACCCTGCTGCCACAGAGGCCCCAAGACAGCATCCATGCACTTGGTAAATGTGCGGGGTGCCAGTGAGATGCCAAAGGGGAGGACATAGAATTAGAAGGTTTTTCCCTCAAAGGCAAACCTGAGAAACCTCCTGTGCCCCTTCCCGATTGGGATTTGAAAATCGGCATCCTTGAGGAGGACAGTTACAAACCAGTCGCCTAGCCGGACAGCCTGCCTGACCATGGACACGGTCAAAGTTTTGCACTTCAGGTCTCTCAGACAGGCCTGAGCATCCCATTCTGCTTCAGAACAAGAAAGTTGCGTGAATAAAACCCTGCCTGCCGATCTCTTCCTTCACTTCCCTGATAGCTGACTTCACCATGAGAGTGAAGACTTCTGAGCGTAAGACCTCCCTGTGCTGGTGGTCTGCAATAATGGAAAATGCAGCCACCCTTGTCAGAGGAGCGCCATGGAACTCAAAATGATACTCCTGGATCATTGTTGAAACAACCCAGGGGTCTGCCCCCAGAGCCTCCCATGCTGTCTGAGGGCAAAGGAAGTCTAGGGGTGATACTGTGTTAGGTCACTTCCAGGTCTTCTGCCCCATTTAGACTTGCTGCGCCATGCTGCATCCAGCCGGCCCGCAGATCTTCCTGCCCCCAAGCAGGCTGAGATTGTCTTTAGTTAGGAGTAGTAATCATAGCAGTAAAAAAAAGCAAAAGCAATGTTTGCAAATTGCTTTGGTGAAATAGACACTGGATCTTCATTTAGAACAGGCTGAATTTAAAGCAGGCCTTTGTTCTAATTTCACCTGTTCCCTGGTTAACTACCTGACCAGAAGTGTGACACTGCGTGTCAGGCAGAGTGGTCAGCAACACTGGACCCCCACAGGGGACAGTCCTTTCACTCTTTCCCCTCAGCCTCTTCACAGTTGGCAGGTGGCAGTTGCGTGAGAGGTGTGTGAAGTCTGCAGTGTAGAGAGTGAAGAGGAAGGGAGCCAGAACTTTTCTCTGCAGGGCCCCCATGCTGCAGAGAACCGTGTCCGACTCACAGTCTTCCCAGATAGCAAAATTCTTCTGGTCCATATCTGGCCCACACCTGACATGTTCATCCGGCCCACATACTGCAAGGAATGATGGCACTTGGACGCTCCGCTCCTGTTTGCCAAAAGTGGGCCACAACCAAGCCATCACAATGCCAGATGTCAACCAAAAACAGACCATATAACCTACCACTCAACCGAATGTGGACCACTGTACATTTTTATTCTGGTCCATATCTGGCCCACACCTGACATGTTCATCCGGCCCACATACCACATAGAATGATGGCACTTGGATGCTCCACTCCCATTTGTCAAAAGTGGGCCACAACCAAGCCATCACAATGCCAGATGTCAACCACAAACAGACCAAATAGACCAGCATTCACCCAAATGTGGGCCACTGTACATTTTTATTCTGGCCCACATACCACATGGAATGATGGCACTTGGGTGGTCCACAGTCGTTTGCCAGAAGTGGGCCACTGAGCCAGAAGTGGGCCACAACCAAACCAACACACTGCCAGATGTCAGCCAAGGACAGACCCAATAAACCAGCACTCACCCAAATGTGGGCCACTGTGCATTTTTATTCTGGCCCACCTACCACATGGAATAATGACACTTGAGTGGTCCACTTGTTTCCCAGATATGACCCACAGCCTAGTCATAATGCTACATATCAACCAAGAGCTGACCAAATACATTAGAACTCACTCAAATGGGAGCCACAGTTAGCTCTCAGACTTACCCAGAACTGGTTTACAGTTTATGACCTTGTTTAGCCTGCACACATAAGGAGTCACAACCAAACCATGATAAAGTTTTATGTCAGATATGAACAAATAGAATAAAACAGAACTGGTCTGAATTTGTGGCTACATGCCATAATGGTACCCCCAGATACTGTGTTAAATGGTGACATGTCAGTGGTCCAGTCTTTCTGGGACTCATCTGGGGGTCTAAGATGAAGAAACCTACTGAAGAATTGGTCAGACACTATCAGACACGAGAAACAACTGGTGAACAGTAGAGGACTATGATTTTTTATTTTTTTAACCTGTGAGACAAAACAAAATTCAGGCAAAATCAGTGGAACGATTGAAAAACGTGAAAATGGTGGAACAGTGGAGAAGCTGTAAACGGTCACTCCAAACAAATCTTGCCTGGGCCCAGCATCATGGCTTGTCTTCTTGTGGCCCTTTAAGAAATGCACAAAAGAACGTTTTGTTGAGTCAGTAAAGCAGTACTATGGTTACTGAATATGGTGGCAGTGAAGTGCAAAACACAAAACCTTATCAGGAGACCAAACAAAAAAGGCCCTGTAAAATGATATAAAAGTTATACAATATTGTGTTGATGTCTTTCAAAACTTAAATCCATAGTCTGTTTTTAATTACAATTAATCTGAAGCTAGAGTTGATATTATGTCTGATCACTGACCCAATATCTGCTTGCTCAACCTCATTATGTTCAGACAAAAATGAAAGATGGGATTGATAACAAGCAAAGTAAGCTGGAGTAAAGCAGCTTCATCAAACACTCAGACAAACTTCACATTTAACCTAAAATCATAAGAGTTTGTCTTCATGTTAAAGGGGAACTATGCAGGCCCAGTTGATTTTTTGTCGTTTTGCTAACCTTCCCTCAGCATTTGTTTTCAACGAAGCCGGCCAGAATGCAATCCATGGAGCAGTGGATAACGCTATACAGTATATCATATACATGTTACAATGTGTGTATTTGTGTAGTCCTGTCTGTCATAAAGAGATTACGGATTACGGGGTGTGTTGGTGTCATGGTGCCACCAACACGAGAGCTGGAGCACTGGGTCGGAAGCGGTGATCTCGCAAGGTTGGTTTTAAGCCAAGAGAAGCTACATGGAAGGCAGAGAGCCTCCATTCTCCCTGTAACAAGTTACAAATCATTTATTTAACCAGCACTATTACTCTGAAGCTGTTTCATTAAGTAAAAAGTAGGTAAAAATCTTGAATATTTCCTCTTTAAATCCACAGCTGGAGCTGAAGATGGTGGCAAATAGTCCTCCACATAAAGCAGGCTTTCTCTATGACTCTCCATGGGGACCCCCAAGCTAGCTGTCAGTCTGGTGGGGAGCATAATGTCCACACAACTGGACATTTACTAGACCAGAAGTGTGTGCTATGGCACGGCGCTCAGGTGGAACACTGGGGCCATACTCGGATCTAAAAGCCCTGACAAGGGGATCAAAGATGGGATGAAAGTAGAGGTGAGGTCTCTCTGTCCTGGTCCTGGAGCTGAGCAGCAGGTACTGGGGAGCAGAGCACCAGCGGAGATGCACGGCCTGCGTAATGTCACTTACAGGCCTTTTAACACACCTGAAAAACTGCTAACGCAGACGCGAGGAAATGCTGAGATGAAAGAACATTTGCCATGACAGGTTTTAAAGGGGCAAAAAGTGAAATCATTTCACCGCTAGGTTTGCTGTTGTGCACTGCCTGTAGACCAAAACAAAGTGTGTCATAAGCCACACCTCCCTCTACCTCGTTAGCTGGGAAGCTAGCGGAGGCTAACTGGCTGTGCTGGCAGCTGAGTGAAATGGAGCCTGAGGAGGAAGCACCGGTTAGCCCCCACTAGCTGGGAGGCTAGCGGAGGCAAACTGGCTGTGCTGGCAGCTGGTTGAAGTGGAGCCTGAGGAGGAACAGGGGCGAGGAAATAAAACCTAAACAGCCAACTTAGTTTGGCTTAGTTTAGCAGTTAACGATGTCTTTCGCTCACTCTCGGTCTCTGCTGTGTTTAGCTATTTCCCTGCTTTCCTGATAGCGTTAGCGCTAGTCAGCTGCCATGCTAACGTTCCTACTCTTCTCCGTGAACCTGGCGGGTTCACATGAACGTACATGAACACGCAGCCGGACTGGCTTGTAAACAAGGGGCTGGAGATCAACACAGAGAGAGGGTGTGTGAGGTCATGCTATACTCCAGATGAAATTACACCTCTAGCTCTTCACATAGCAATTTTTTAATTCCTTCAATCTAGAAATGATGAATTTCGCTTATTGCCCCTTTAACTAACTCATTCATGTGAGTGGCTCCACATCAGCATTTACTTCATCCAGCAGCTCCAACATGGCCTGTCTGATAGTGTCTAAATTATTATTATTTTTATTCTGTCGTTCCAAAAATGTAAACACGAGTGAGAAACAGATTGCTAGTTCTACAGGAGGAAATGGTGTTAATTTTTATATATTATGCCAAGGTAAGTATTATACTCCATGGCAACATGGCTGAGGCTCTCAGTTGGAAACAACTCCATCCCACATATTAAACTTGCTACATATAAAGTTGGAGATGACAATGAGTCAGCTAGCCTCACTCGTGCAACTGCTGTGTAATTACACCGGTCGACCACATGATGGAGCTGAAGACCATGAATGCAGCAGAAAAGGGACAAGTTTGAGGTTAGACAGATGACAGCTAAAGACACAAAAGTTAATCCACTCATGTTAACATTAGATATATGTTTTTGTGTTTGATAGGGGGCTCTTTCATTCCACCTCACTTTACCTGTTATCAATGGAAAGAAAAGCATTTCTATTTTCAAATGAAGTTGGACATAACATTGGAGAGCAGGGAGACACCACCACTAAAGTCAAACAAACACAGTTTGAAGCATTGAAGATGTGTTTCTAACTGAGATGAGATTTCCCTACTTTTCAGACGCTTGTACTGGCTTTTCAGAAAGGCAATGAGTGACAATTCCAGTTACAGTTTACATTAAAGATGCAAGCAGCTGTGATCAGGCCCTCGCTCTCCCATGCAACCGTGGGGGCCTGAGGGATATGGGGGCTGTGGCACAAAGCGAGAAGGGACAAAAAACCTGGCAGAAGTGAAAAAATGCAATATTTCGTTTATCCACCAGGTGGCGCTACGAGCGTAACCAGATGTGGGCAGGTGCGTTCATGGGTGGACCCTCATCACACGTGAAATTTCGAGCAAATCGAACAGTGCTTGAAGGATTTATACCAAGTTGATGTTCCGTGGCAAAGGATGAGTCGCCATCGCCGCTGCAGCAGTCTGCAACATGACAGGACACGTGTGTCACTGTGGAGATTCATCAACTTGATCGTCATGTCGCCACAAAATGTAGTTGATCAGGTCAGGAGCTTGAGGTTGGTGTTTGTCAGTGTAAAAAATGGCATTTCCTGTTTCCACAAGGGGGTGCCATGAGCAAGATTGCCTACGAGCATATGGAGGGGTTGACGGCAGGGCTCTTATCGTGTACAGAAATTTTGAAGCAGTTTGGATGAATTATGTGGGAGAGAGCGCTGCTTGACTATGCATGGCGATGGATCAAAAATGGCAGTGCCATAACAGCCACGCCCTTTGACCTACAGACATGCAGAGCACAACTTTTGATCAGCATGGTCTCTGGATGATCTGTAAAAAATCTGAAGTCGATTGGATGACATCCCTAGGACTAGTTCGTTTAAATACAACATATGGAAATCACGCCAAAATGACAAGTCAAAATCAAAATGGCCGACTTCCTCTTTGGAGTAGACCATTGGTGCCAAAGACTTTAATGTGCGTCTGGACAACATACACATGTGTACAAATTTTCATCTTCCTACTCCAGAAAAACCCCTATGGGGAAGGGTTTTAGCTTCACCAACTTGTTCTGTGGAATGAAGTTGATGCGGCCAAGTTTGTGCCATCAGTACATGTTAAAGTAAAAACTGGTCACTTCCTGTTACCACCGGGGGGCACCATGGGTAAAGTGGGATAATAACATATCGGGGGTGTTTGGGGCGGAGCCATCATCATGTCCAGCAAGTTTGAAGCTGCTGAGATCAAGTATGTGGGCGTGAGAGCCGTTCGAAATTTGATGGCGAGAAAACGAAAAGTCGCCAAAATTTGTCATGCCCTAGCGGCCACACCCCTTGACATAGAGAAAAGCTTTTAATAACTTTTGATCAGCATGTTCTCAGGATGATCTGTAGCCAATTTGAAGTCGATCGAATGAAATCCCTAGGAGGAAAAAATTCAAATAAAAATGGCCGACTTCGTGTTGGGTTTACAGCATGGGTCCAAGAGGATTTTTTGTGCATCTTGGCATGTTCTATGAGCCCAGCAATTTTCATGCGTGTAGGTGAAAGTCACAGACAGACTCGAGGCATGAAATTTTCTAGGGGGCGCTATGTTGCCATTTGGCCACGTCCACATACAACACTGCTGAAATATCACATTTTTGGCCAGACCAAAGGCGTGTATTAGTTTGGGACCAAGCTACAAATAGGGGCAGGCTACTATTTGAAGGAGGCTTTTAATAAAAGAAAAAAAAAAATCACAGCCAAATTTGAAAATACAAATACTGTATTTTTTTTTTAAATTTAAACAGCAGAAATATTTATGTAAACTTTTCTTTACAGTAAAAATGTATATTTTCTATATAGTATTACAAATAAAGTACTGTATTATTTACAGTAACAAACTTTACTTAATAAACTTTTCTTTCTGTTTTTGTAAATCACCACTATTTACTATTTACTACAGCACAGAGTACTAGTTGTCCTGCCTTGAAACAGTGAATCATCTCATCCCCTGTCCCATCTGCAGCCACCGTGATGTCACACACCTTACAAGACAACGTGCCACAAATTAATTTTAAAACTAGGCTACATTCATAATTATGACTTTTTATTGCACAATTTTGATTAGGAATGGTGATTTTTTTTTCCATTACTGGCAAAAATGGACTTCCATAGATAAAGATGGTTACGGTAACAATATCAGTGCGAGAGGCGGTCCTGGCTAGTTTTACGCCCTGGGCGAACCATCCCTCGGCCCGTTCTCCCCGATACCACGGCAAGAATGAGGCAGATGTGCCTTTTGTCATTTATAAAAAGATAAATCACTTTTCTATAATACATCACTGATATTTCAAAGGAATAAATTACTTATTGATTTATTTATACTTCAAAAACAGCATCAATAAGTGATTAACATAGTGGGGAACAAAATAAAATAAATAAAATGAAAATCAACCAGCCACCCTCCTCCCCTGACAAGTAATGAACAGTCCCTCCATAAGTAAAGAACAGTCCCTAAAGTGCAGTGAGGTTTGTGGGCCGTTACCTGACACAAAGAGAAATGTGAATGGCTCGTTTCTCCTCTGACACGCCACATACCTGTGTGCCGCCACGGCTCGGTTGTGCAGGTACTACTGGGCAGTCATGAGACCAATGAAAGAGAAAATTACTGAAACTGGAGTCGGACTTCTCTGTCGCCGGTAAGCCGTTATCTTGCGGTTGTCAGCTGCTCTCATGTTCCCTCCTTTTGTGAAGGTCTTGTTGCCTTCCTCATATGCCTCGCGGCGTATTCCCCCGACATTTGTTCGGAATATTTCAAAACTTCTAGCTTTAAAATAACACTGAATTTGCGTCTTGTCGCCATCTTATCTGTTTACAATCAGCTGAGAGTGCGCAACTGCGCATGTGCCTGGTTCATGTGTGTGTGGATGTGCGTCTCTGTATATGTGTGTGTAATCCGGGTTTAGCGCTCTATAAATGCCAAAACGTCAAATAAAGACCTCCGGTTTATAAAAGGGGCCAGCGTTTATTTATTAAATTTTTTTTAGACTCGGTTACTAAAAGAGGCCGGCTGCTAATAGGGGCCCGGTTTTAAATTGAGGAAATACGGTATGTTGATGGTGGGATGGGACGAGAGTACGCCTCAAAATAATCACCAGAACACGGGGAGAACATGCTAACTCCACACTCATAAATCACCACAACTCCTGAGGGAACAACAACATAAAATGTTCCCTAGCAGTCTGTTTATTCCCAACAATGAGAAGTAATGCCAGTCACTTCACTATATGCTCTGGGCAAGCACTTATCCATAACATAACCACAACAACATTTGCATTTTAGCCTTATTTACCATGCTTGGGTTGAAAAGGATTTACAACAGCACTCTGTAAACTTTTCTCAAACCTTCTGCTGCGTCCAGCTGACGATATTGCAAATGCAAGGCTGCAAGCAATAACTATGACACTGTGTCAGGTACGCACTGTGTCACTCCGCCCAGTGGTTTACTCAAGAAAGTAGTATTTGCTTCATGTGTCGTAATGTTACTTAATTATACATTATTATTTCATAGCGTGGGGAATGCGCAAGCCATGTGTTTTCCACTAGAGCGTTTTGGAGTCATTTGATGGTGTATTTGATTAGTTTTGAGGGAGAGAGCAGGCTGTATCGTTCACCTCCATTTCAGCAGGCAACTCTGTCCCACCGATCTCAAAACAGCAGGCACTGACAATTAAACGTAATGTACCTACTCATATGACCATAGGGATTACGGCAATAGGCAAATTTGCCAAAATGTCGAACTATCCCTTCAAATGTAACATCACTTTCTTTTCATATTAGCCTTTGAGAAAGTCATTAAATGTTGTTCAATGTTTTTAATAATTGGGTGAAAATTAAATTTAAAAACAGACCCGTGATTGCTCCTCACTTTGGTTTTATTCATATTCCACAAATTAAACAAAGTAAAAGTTTCCTCAGTCGCTATTTCAGCTTGAGAAGCTTTTACCACCAACAGATGCTGATTACCACACATCTAGTCTCCTAACATCCTGTTGAGTAGATGAACATGTTTGGAGTAGAGCACTGGTGGCAGAGACTTTTTTGGGCGTCTGGGTGACATACACATGTGTACCAATTTTCATGTTCCTACTCAAAAAAAAAAAACCCCTAGGGGGAGGGTTTTTTGAAAAATTCAAGGTGGCGCTATAGAGGCATTTTGTCCCCCCCATGGGCGACGCCCATATCAGATGCAAGAGCTCGCCATTCTTGACCTGTGTATCAATTTTCATGAGGATATGAGATCGTTGAAGCCATTAAAAAGTCAAACATATTTGCTAGCGAGGGATCGATAGTCGCCACCCCGCCACATGGACACCATTAGACGTAGCTTCACAGCGTTCGTAAGGTAGCTTCACCAATTTGTTCTGCATGCATTAGAAGTGGAATAAAGTTAATGCCGTCAAGTTTGTGTCATCAGTACATGTTAAAGTAAAAACTGGTCACTTCCTGTTACCACCGGGGGGCACTATGAGTAAGGTGGGATATTAATAAATCTGGCCGTTCAGGGTGGAGCCATCATCATGTCCAGGAAGTTTGAAGCTGTTGAGATCAAGTATGTGGGCGTGAGATCCGTTCGAAATTCGATGGCGAGAAAACGAAAAGTCGCCAAAGTTTGTCACGCCCTAGCGGCCACGCCTCTTGGCATAGAGAAAAGCTTTTAATAACTTTTGATCAGCATGTTGTCAGGATGATCTGTACCAACTTTGAAGTCGATAAGACGAAATCCCAAAGAGGAGTTCGTTCACATTTAAGTTGTGGAAATCGCCGTGACAAAAAAATTCCAAACAAAATGGCCGACTTCCTGTTGGGATTTTACCATGACGTTTAGAGACTTTTTTGTACATCTGGGTATGATAGATGTGTGTACCAAATTTCATTTGCCTATGACAAACGAACCCCAATGGGGAGGGGTTTTTGAAAATTTGTAGGGGGCGTTATTTTGGCATTTCACATCAACCATGTGCAACCGCCATGTGGCCTGACGAATGTGGAAAGTTAGAAGTATTTTGAAATTTGGGAAAGGGGCGAAATTGGGACAAGAAATGTCGGAATAATAATAATAATTAAAGCTGCAAGCAGCGATGAACGGGCCCTTGCACCTTCACGCAACTCAGGGGGGCTGGCAGGACGTCTTCTAACGTGTTAATTCATTTCTGTCAAAGTTAGACATCGCTTCATCCTCTTGAGGGTCGCGGGGGGGCTGGAGCCTGTCCACGCTGACATCGGGTGAGAGGCAGGGTACACCCTGGACAGGTCGCCAGACTATCGCAAGGCTGACACATAGAGACAAACAACCATTCACGCTCACACTCACACCTACGGACAATTTAGTTATCAATTAACCTAGTCCCCAGTCTGCCTGTCTTTGGACTGTGGCAGGAAGCCGGAGTGCCCGGAGAGAACCCACGCTGACACGGTGAGAAGATGCAAACTCCGCACAGAAGGGCTCCCACACCCGGGAACGAACCAGCAACCCTCTTGCTGTGAGGCAAGAGTGCTAACCACCACACCACCGTGCCGCCCGCTGGAATGACATATTTCACATTTTGTATCACTTCCTCTTTCCACTAGAAGGAGTTGGAGAGCGCAGTAATTATATATCATGTTTTTATACATCAAATATACACCACAGCATTTAACTTTCAGATAAATCAAAAGATAAGTGTTTGAGACCTACTTCCTGTCACCACTAGGTAGCACTATGAGTATCAGGAAATATGGTCATATAAACGTTTTCAGGGCAGGACTAATATGAATCATATGAAATTTGATGGAGATCAGAACATTTACGGCAACAATATAGCAATTTCCTGTTTCATGGCGAGACATCAAAATTAAATCCTCTGCAGCACGTACAGACACTAATGATATGTCATGTTTGTGTCCATCAAATACACACCACAGCACTGAAATTTCAGGTTAATCTAAAGATAAGTGTCTGGAAAGAAGTACTTCCTTTCACCACTAGGTGGCGCTATGACTATCATGGAATATTGTCATATAAATGTGTTCAGGGTGGGACAAATATGAATCATGTCAAGTTTGGTGGACAACGGACCATTTACTCCAAATTTATAGCAATTTCCTGTTTCATGGCGAGACATCAAAAGTAAACCCTCTGCAGCGTGCGTAGACACTAATGATATGTTATGTTTGTGCACATCAAATACACACCACAGCACTGAAATTTCAGGTGAATCCAAAGATAAGTGTCTGGTAAGAAGTAATTCCTTTCACCACTAGGTGGCGCTATGAATATCACGGAATATTGTCATATAAATGTGTTCAGGGTGGGACAAATATGAATCATGTCAAGTTTGGTGGACAACAGACCATTTACTCCAAATTTATAGCAATTTCCTGTTTCATGGCGAGACATCAAAAGTAAACCCTCTGCAGCGCGCGTAGACACTAATGATACCTCATGTTTGTGAACATCAGATATAGAACACAGCATTGAAATTTCAGGTTAATCCAAAGATAAGTGTCTGATAAGAAGTACTTCCTTTCGACACTAGGTAGCGCTATGATAATCAGGCAATATGGTAATAAAAATGTGTTCAGGGCGGGACTAATATCAATCATGTGAAGTTTGATGGAGATTGGACCATTTATGCCAGAGCTACAGCAATTTCATTTTTCATGGCGAGACCTCAAGGATCAACGCTCGGCACCAGGTGCGCCATTCAACATTGGGCAAATCCTGTGATAACTTTTGGTCACAACGTAGTCACGCATACATACACCAAGTTTGGAGCCAATCTGATTAAATCTGTAGGACAAGTTCGTTAATTTACAAGCCCTGGAAATGGGCAAAAACGCACAAAAGTGGCACAAGTAAATTCAAAATGGCGGACTTCCTGTTGGGTTTGGGGCATGGCTCCAAGAGACTTTTTGTACGTAATAGAGTGTTACAGGTGCCTACCAAGTTTCATACATGCAGGTCAAACCAGCTGTGGGGGCTGCTTAATTGAAATATTCTAGGGGGCGCTGTTGAGCCATCTTGGTGCATCAAAGCACAAAAATCACATCATACAACAGGACTTGTGATGTGTATGTCACGTTTGGTGAGTTTTAAAGCATCCCTTGTCCCTTCAAAACAACATCGTGTTTGATGGCGAACAAGGCGGCGCCACGGTGACAGCGTTTGATGAAAACTCAAAAGCTTCATTTTTAAGCATCATCAAGGTCTAAGGACTTAGACCAGCAAGTTTGAGGTGGGTCTGATTAACCTGCTAGAAGCGGGACATCGAAGAATGTATAAAGTAGCTTTCTGTTGCCAGAAGGTGGCGCTATGGCGGTGATTCAAAATTCCTCTGTAGATGTGTTCAGGGCTGGACTGTCATCATATGTGTGAAGTTTTGGCAAGATATTTCCATGTGGAGTCAAGTTACAGCAACGTTGATCATCAGGGCGAAACATCAAAGTTCACCGCCAGTCCATAGCAATGCCCTTCGACAAAAACTCACAGTTTCCACAATAAAGCATCATCAATGTCTTATGACTTTTTTCACCAAGTTTGAAGTGGATCTGGTCAAGTCTGTCGGAGATGTACATTAAAGTCTAAAACATGACATTTCCCATTGCCAGTAGGGGGCGCTATGTTTATCTCTAATTATTGACATGTAGATGTGTTCAGGATGGGACTGTCATCAATCCTGTGAAGTTTGGCCAAAATTGGACCATGTATGCTGGAGTTATAAACTACTTCCTGTTTAGTGGCGAGACCCCTAACTTTGATGCCATCCCACGGTCACACGCATTGACAAAAACTCAAGCTTTTGATAACTTTTCATCTTCAAGGTCTTGGGATGGGACAGACCAAGGTTTGAAGTCAATCGGATGAAATCTCTAGGACTAGTTCGTTCATTTATGACCCCTGGAAATGGCCAAAAATGCACCAAAATTGCACAGTAAATTCAAAATGGCTGACTTCCTGTTGGGTTTAGAGCATGCCTCCAAGAGGCTTTGTTGTACGTCTCTGGGCGTTACATAAGCCTACGGAGTTTCATACATGTAGGTTAAACAAGCTTCAGGGGCTGTTTCCTCAAACTTTTGTAGGGGGCGCTACTGAGCCATTTTTTGGAACCCGCACACAAGACCCTTAAAATATCAAATTTTTCACCAGTTCTGAGATGTGTGCAAATTTTCATGAGTTTTCGGGTATGTTAAGCCTCCCAAAAAGGCAATTCATTTGGAGGAAGAATAATAATAAAAATCCTTGCATTTCAATAGGGTCCTCGCACCGTTAGGTGCTCAGGACCTAATAATAATAATAAAAAATCCTTGCATTTCAATAGGGTCCTCGCACCGCTAGGTGCACGGGCCCTAATTAAAGCTGCAAGCAGCAATGAACGGGCCCTCGCAGTCCATGCACGTCGGGGCATGCTGCTGTCGGGGGGCGTACACCTAGAAGTCTTGTCAGCTGTAATAAATAAAAAAATAAACGTTATCTCTCACTTACATTTTCAGTATACAGGTAGGCACCCAACCCACGTATGTATTTTTCCAAAAAGTAGAAGCTGAATACATGCCCAATAGTTCAAGGTCTTCTGACTCTTTAAAAGTTGACATGGTATCTCTAGCTCAAAGTATGAGGGACAAGAAGAGGTTGAAAGTCAATGAGTTTTGAAGAGGATTTAAAGATTTTCCAATATACTTCCATTCGCATTAATTAGACTGCCACCAGAGCGCCACCTATCGGCCGATTTGCCCCGAATTTTGCACAAACCCTCATCGGGCCATGGAACACAATTAGCAAAAGTGTTGTGGTAATCAGACTGTATTTGGTCAAGATATGAAAGACTGTCTGTTTTGAAAACAATGTGCAGGAATTTGTTGTTCAATATTTTGGCCGGTTTTTGAACGATCAAAAATCTTTTAATAACTTTTTTTCAGGAGGGTTGACAGATTCTACATGTAAAGTTTGGTGCAAATTTCTGGTAAGCACGGAATGATCTAAATCTCGCCCCGTCGTTTAGATCACGTGACGCAATGAGTCTGCTGCAGACCCACAGAAGAAGAAGAGTGTGCTGCATCTTTGCTAGCTAACGTGGCCTTCTTGGTTGCACGAAATGGGAAAATGCCGATTTAATGACAAGTGGCTTGAAAACACAGACTACTCGTCGTGGTTAAGGCCCGTTCATGGAAATGTTTATGAAGCCAACTGCATAATGTGCCGAAGGAATTTCAAACTTGGGACAATGGGAATCAAAGCGGTGGATTCGCATTTGCAGAGCGGGAAGCACAAGGACTATACCAGAGCCCGCCAGCAGACTCCGATTGCCCGTTTCTGCTCCACTCTACCCACCGCCAGCAAAGATGTTACGACCAAGGATGTTACGGTGGGAAATCCACAGCCAACATCGTCATCATCTGACATTCGCACAGCTTGTGGCTCTACGCCAACACTTAGAGCAGAAGTGATCTGGGTGCTGAGGACGGTGACTAGCCATCATTCGTACAGATCAAATGAGGGAATAGAAGACGTGTTCAAGGCCATGTTTCCAGACTCTGTGCTTGTACAGACATTTACATGTGGACGAGACAAAACGAGGTACGTGGCCAAATTTGGATTGGCCCCGCATATTAAAAAAACAACTCATAGCCGAAGTCAACATGGGCCCATTTGTGATCATGTTTGACGAGACACTGAACCAAACAACAAAAAGCAAACAGTTGGACCTGCATGTGCGTTATTGGCGAAATGACCACGTTCAGTCAAGATAACATTATGGGTCACAGTTCATGGGCCACGCCACTGCTCAGGACCTGCTTCAACATTTCAAGGTGAGTTATCAGTCTGTTTATTAACTCTTGTATAACTTAGATCAGCGTATCATAGTATATATATAACTATATTATATAGGCAGGTGTGGGACGCACAGTAGGCTAATGTAGGCTCATGATAATTCATCACCTGACAGGGTCTGACAAAAACGGTTAAAAAAATAACCGGCGGGCCAGCAAAATCTGCCCAAACATGCTCAGGCAAGCACCGACTCTGATATTTTTTTTTTTTTTTTTTAGTGTTTCATATTGTTATTATTTATGATATTGCGGTAGACAGACAAAGCCGATGCTTCTTTCATTGCTGACGTAATTCACAAGCCGACAGAGACATGCAGGTGCAGTAAACGTTTCCAAGGTAACAGGTCGCTCCACCAACCAGAGATGTCGTTAGGATTGTGGGTAGTGTAGTACTTCCATGGCATCGTGAAAAAAACTCATTTCCCTTAAAACAAGGTTGATTTCGCACAGACTTGTAGCTTCTGCTGGAGCAGATTTTTTTTTTTAAATCTCATAGCTCATGGTCAGTCTACCTTTAATAAATTCCACAGTATGGCTAATAATCACTATTCTAGTTATAGAATATCACTGGGATTTCACTTCCAGAACCTCACTGCTTATGTCTATAGGAACTGTAATGTTTTAGCAAGGTACTTAATGGTTACACTGAGTAAAGCTTACACAGGCACTTTTTGCAGCTCAAAGTAGTGGACTATTCGTAATGCAATTATCATATTTTTCAAAGTTAAATTGGAGAGCATATCATGTGAAACAGTACTTCACTCATCCATTCGCTAATAAGGAAATCACCAATCATACAAGTTGTGAGCAGAATATTGTCAGTGTGAACTGTGTTTTGAGGGTTATAGTGAATGCAGACATTTTATGCTGGTTGTTTACCTGCCAAAATGTCTAAATAGTGTACAGATTTACCAGCCACAGACAAAAATTACCAGAATTTGGTTGGTAATATCTCCCACACTAAACTGTAACTCTATAGACTAGCTGCAGTGGTTGTCTAGTTATTTAAATAGCTCATGTTGCTTCGTTTGGGAAATAGTATTATTTTTTTCCTTTTCTTCTGTTTCTTTTCTTTTCTGTCTTTTTTTTTTTTTAAATCTCTCCCAGTCTGATATTAATCTGAAGTAGAATGTAAGAGATGAGATGTCTTGACTGCTGTATCGCTAATGTCTGCACTTTTTTTTTTTAAATTCCCAGGAGTGTGTGTGCAGCAGCTTGACCTGAGAAATATGATTTCAATCTCCATGGACGGACCCAGTGTCAACTGGAAGTTTTTTGACCTGCTCCAGCAAGAACAGGCAGAAGAGTTTGGAGGTGCCAAGCTGACCATGGTTGGGAGCTGTGGGCTGCACACACTGCACAATGCCCTCAAAAGTGGCTTCAGTGTCTGGCAGCTGGAGAAAGTACTCAAGGCATTGCATACAGTGTTCCACAATACTCCTGCTCGAAGAGAGGATTTCTCCACTTTGACCAAGACATCTGTGTTTCCCCTACCATTCTGTGGGCATCGCTGGATAGAAAACCTACCCGCCGAGAGGGCTATTGCAGTATGGCCAATGATCGTGATGTACGTGGATGCAGTGACGAAGAAAGAACTTCCAAACCCTAAAACATCATCCTATGACGCTCTTGTAGAGGCACGGAAGGACTATCTTATAATGGCCAAGTTGCACTTCTTCATGGCTATCTCCAGGACCTTCACCACCTTTCTAACTACATATCAGACAGATGAGCCTGTGATGCCATTCATCAGCAAAGACCTGGCTGTGCTCATGAAGGTAATGAATAACATGCCCTGGATTTAGTGTATGATATTTCCATTTCAATTCAGTAACTCCCCACTATTGCCGATAGGTATAGCACTGCATGTAACACTTGTTTGTTTGTATTGTTATTTATGTCTTTTATTGTATATGTACATGTGTATGTTCCCAGAGCCTGCTGAAGAGGTTCATCAAGGCAGAGATCCTTAAAGACATCACTACACTGCAGATGGTGAGACTCACGACTGACAAGAAAACAAGAGTCCACCTAAAGGATGTGGACATTGGCTTAGGAGCAGAAGCAGTCCTAAAGGTATTGTGGGAAATATTAAACAATGGTTAGGATAAAGGAAAGCAAAACTTTCTTTTCTCCTTAAAACATGTAGTCAGTCTTACACCCTCCTCCACCCTTATTGTTAGGAACTCCAGAGTAGCCCCAGCAGCAGTGTAGGAGAGCTCAGAGTGTTGGAGTTTAGAAGAGACTGCATGGAGTGTTTGACTAACATTGTCCAGAAAATGCAAGACAAGAGTCCACTGAAGTACAACACTGTGAGGCAGATGGCATGTTTGGACCCAGCAAACATGTTCTCAGACCCCGACTTGTGCCAGGAAAGAATGAAACGACTTGTTCAGAGGTTTCTGCAAGACAACCAGCTGTCAGGAGGTGTCTCTGCTGGTATTTAAGTTTTCAGAAGTCTAGCAATATGTACACTGTCACACTTACCTGAAGCTTGTTCAGTCACAGCACAGCACAGTACAGTAGTGATATGCTTGTCTAGTTAAGTACATTTTTTCATTACATTGATTGATTGTGTTATTTATTTTGTGTTAATCTGTTTTATGGCAGGTGACATGATTGTCCAGCAGTTTGGAAACTTCTTGTCTCTGGAGGCAAAAGCTGAATCCTTCTCTTCTTTCCAACCTGTGCGGACAAGACTGGATGTTTTCCTGCATGGACTCCTCCATCAGTCCTACCCTGTGCTCTGGACTTTCTGCAAGAAACTTCTGCTCCTGTCTCATGGTCAAGCGACAGTTGAGAGGGGCTTTTCTGTAAACAAGGAGGTAGAGGCTGATAACATGCAGGAGGACACAGTTGTTGCTCAGAGAATGATATGTGACTATGTTTCTGTCTGTGGTGGGGTTCTCAAAGTTCCTCTGACAAAGGAGCTCCTGGCAGCTGCAGCCTCAGCAAGGTCTCAGTATCGGCTACACCTGGACCAGGAAAAGAGAAAGAAGGAGAGCAACACACGAAGAGAAAAGAGAAAAGTTGCAGAGGAGTACCTTGAGCAGCTCAAAAAGAAGGTGACACTGAGTGAGGTAGCAAACAGCCTAGAAAAGATGCAGATAAACTGGCAGAGCAAGCTGAGGGTCACTCAGGCACACTCATGGCCCAGCTAATCACCAAGTCCAACATACTCAGAAAGAGATACAAAGACAAAGTCGCAGAACTGAAAGAGGTTGCAAGAGAGCTGGAAGATAAATCAGCAGAACTCAGGCACATGCCTTGATGTCCAGTCAGACATTTTCTCTTTCCCTTACCTTCCCACCTTCCTCTTTTACCTCACCTCAGAATTCCTGTTTTTCAAATGAAAATTGTGTGTTCACATTGTTATGTCTGAAGTGGGCCTATAATAGAAATATAAGGTTTCGTTAGCCAGGACAGAAATTGAGCTGCTATTGTGGGTTGGTCAGTGACAAGTCATATTAGCAAGTAGTATGGTACAGTGGCTTCTTTGCTGGAATTATTTTTGTTGTTATTTACAAACAACATTACTCTGACTCCCATACAAATGCTTGTCCTATAGTGAGGAACAGCTGTGTTGTGGAAAAAGCTTTAATATGAGCTTTTAGTTGTTATCTAGATTGTTATCTTACCTTCTTATTTAGTTCTGTTGCCACTGGCATTTTATGAGACTCTTGTTTAAAGAAAAGACAAAAGAAAGTGAACGAGCCACCAATATCCCCTCATCTATGGATGTCGAAATTTTAAAGAAGATAGTGTCTGATTAAACTGTTGGTCTGAAAGAGGTCAGAAAATGATGAAAAATGTCCGAACAGTGTCCCAAAAGCCCAAGGTGACGTCCTTAACACAATCCAAATACAGTCAGTTAAGTCTCATAGAGAGGTACAGAAACCAGAAAATAGTCACATTTAGCTGGAATTAGCGAAATTTTCCTTAATTAAAATAGTGGGTGGCGTAATCGTTATAGCTCTAACTTATTTGGACATGTGTTCTTTTTTTGTATCTTTTTCATGTCTTTGTTTTACAGTAGAGATACAAAAATAAACAATGTACTATATCCCCTTCTGTCTTAATTTGCATTTGTTTACTTCAGGTGAGGTAATTCACAAACTTCACCTACTGGCTCAGTTTAAATAACTGTTCTCTTTCCACATTAATAAAAACATTTGAAGGATGTTGTTGAACAACTGATTATTTTCATTTTTCCTAATTGTACATTTTTAACTGACATCAGTGCCTTTAATTGTAAAAGAATATATTTTCACTTTGGTCCATATTTCCATCGCAAGTTTGGTCTTAAATTTTTTTTAAGGTGGTATTAAAAAGGTCTTAAAAAGTCTTAAATATAACTTCCTCATACCTGTAGTCACCCTGTCCGTGGCGAAGGATGAAAAGTCGCCACCGCTGCCACAGCAGCCTCTGTATATTCATCAACTTGATCGTCATGTGGCCACAAAATGTAGTTGATCAGGTCAGGAGCTTGAGGTTGGTGTTTGTCAGTATAAAAGATGGCATTTCTTGTTTCCACAAGGGGGTGCCATGAGGGAGATAGCCTACGAGCATATGGAGGCATTGAGGGCGGGGCTCTTATCATGTACAGAAATTTTGAAGCCGTTTGGATGAATTATGTGGGAGAGAGAACTGATTGAACATGCATGGCGATGAATCAAAAATGGCAGCACCATAGCAGCCACGCCCTTTGACCTACAGACATGTAAAGCACAACTTTGATCAGCACTGGATGATCTGTAAAAAATGTGGAAATCACGCCAAAATGACAAGTCAAAATCAAAATAGCTGACTTCCTGTTTGGAGTAGACCATTGGTGCCAGAGACTTTTGTGTGCGTCTGGACAACATGCACATGTGCACCAATTTTCATGTTCCAACTCCAAAAAAAACCCCCTATGGGGAGGGGTTGTTGAAAATTTCAAGGGGACGCTATAGAGGCATTTTGTCCCCCCCATGGGCGACGCCCCTATCAGATGCAAGAGCTCGCCATTCTTGACCTGTGTATCAATTTTCATGAGGATATGAGGTCGCTGAAGACATCAAAAAGCCAAACGTATTTGGTGGCGAGGGAGGTGCCATAGCGGGCATGCCCCTTGATATAGAGAAAAGCTTTTAATAACTTTTCATCAGGATGGTCTCTGGATGATCTTTAAAAAAATGTGAAGTCGATTGGATGAAATCCCGAGGACTAGTTCGTTAAAATACAACATGTGGACATCACGCCAAAATGACAAGTCAAAATCAAAATGGCCGACTTCCTGTTTGGAGTCGACCATTGGTGCCAGAGACTTTTATGTGCGTCTGGACAACATACACATGTGTACCAATTTTCATGTTCCAACTCCAAAAAAAACCCTATGGGGAGGGGTTTTTGAAAATTTCAAGGGGGCATTATAGAGGCCATTTTGCCCCCCCCCCCCCCCCATGGGCGACGCCCCTATCAGATGTAAGAGCTCGTCATTCTTGACCTGTGTATCAATTTTCATGAGGAGATGAGGTAGTTGAAGCCATCAAAATGCAAAACGTATTTGGTGGCGAGGGACCGATAGTCGCCACGCCGCCACATGGACACCATTAGACATAGCTTCACAGCGTTCATAAGGTAGCTTCACCAACTTGTTCTGCATGCATTAGAAGTGGAAAAAAGTTGACGGGGTCAAGTTTGTGGCATTAGTACATGTTAAAGTAAAAACTGGTCACTTCCTGTTTCCACCGGGGGGTGCTGTGAGTAAGGTGGGATATTAACATATTGGGGAATTCAGGGCGGAGTCATCATCATGTCCAGCAAGTTTGAAGCTGCTACGATGTATAGTATAGTGTATAGTATGTGGGCATGAGAGCCGTTTGAAATTCGATGGCGAGAAAATGAAACGTCGCCAAAATTTGTCACACCCTAGCAGCCACGCCCTTTGGCCTACAGACATGCAAAGCACAACTTTTGATCAGCATGGTCTCTGGATGATCTGTAGCCAATTTGAAGTCGATTGGTCAAAATCCCTACGACAAGTTCGTTCAAATGTAAGTTGTAGAAATCGCCGTAACAAAAAAATTCCAAACAAAATGGCTGACTTCCTTTTGGGATGTTACCATGACATTAAGAGACTTTTTTGTGCGTCTGTGTGTGATACATGTGTGTACCAAATTTCGTTTTCCTACGACAAACTAACGCCAATGGGGAGGGTATTTTGAAAATTTGTAGGTGGCGCTATTTCTGCATTTCGCGCCGACCATGTGCAACCGCCCAAAAATATCGAATTTCGGATGTGGCCGGACAAATGTGGAAAAATAATAATAATAAACAGCACGATTGGCATAAAAGTGATCCACCCTGCCAATGTTTTTTAATACCCAGATAAAGTTAGCAGGATCACATTGATCCCTGACTGAGAGAAGGAGGATTTCATTATCCGGATAATTCTGATACAGATTAGTTTTGAAATACTGGGCCCAGAACCTCAGGTCATGTCACCCCCAGGTCCCCAGGACCTACATTAAAGGCTATTAAAGTTACCCTTAATGTTGCAGCAAATTAGAAACACAGACATGGAAGGGACTCTTTAAAATCTCTCCGCGGACGACTTTGTTGTCGCTCGGGCCCTAATAATAATAATAAACCATAATTAACAGCGCGATTACAATAGGGTCCTCGTGGACGATTTCGTCGTTGCTCGGGCCCTAATAAACAGCGTGATTACAATAGGGTCCTCACGGATGACTTCGTCGTCGCTCAGGCCCTAATTACTGCCCCATCACTGCCAGCTCAGTCTTTCCATCTACAGTGGTGGAAAAAAGTTTTCGGACACCCCGTGCATTTGAGAAATATTGCATTAAGAATCACTCTTAGGTCTTCAAGTGCAATTTCTTTTAGTACAGTCACAGCTAAAATACTAAATAAATCCTAAAAAAGCCATTAAAAACTTAAAATTGATTGGTTCCATAAAAATACATAAGAAATTTTGAGTATTGGGTCATTTTGGTACCAGTGATGAAGGTCGTTCTTTTTATTAAAAGACACAATTTTTTTGCCAAGCTTTATGTCTACATAAAGCCAGCACATTTGAAAGTTCTTCAGACACAAAAATGGCTAAAACAAGGAACCTAACGCAGGAAACACGCCTGAAGATAAAGATTCTCAGCCAGGAAGGGTACAGCTGCCGCCAGATAGCCAGGAAGTGCAGATGCAGTCCTTCAGCAGTTGGATACACTCTGCAGAAATACAGACAAACCAACAGCTTGGAAGACAAACCAAGATCTGGGTGTCCAAGGGTTTCTTCAGCAAGAAATGACCGCATCCTGATCCACATGTGCAGGCAAAACCGCCGAATGACATCACAGGAGCTTCAGCAGCAGTGGTCAAACCAAACTGGTGTCCAGTGTTCCACCCGCACTGTACGTGGCCGACTTTTAGATCATGGCTTAAGGTCCTACAAGGCTATCAAGAAGCCCCTGATCAATGAGAGACAGAGGTTAGCCCGGCGTCGTTGGGCCCAGGCACGCAAGAACTGGACAGCCAGGAATTGGAAGAAGATTTTGTGGTCAGATGAGTCCAGTTTCCAGCTTTATCTTCCTCCTACTAATGTGAGTGCAGAAGGCCAGGCGAGTGACATTATCTCCAGCATGTATAGTACCTACTGTCAAGCATGGTGGAGGCAGTATCATGGTTTGGGGATGCATGAGTGCTGCTGGTGTTGGTCATCTCACTGTCTGTGATGGCACATTGAACTCTACCAAGTATTGTACCATTCTCGAAAGCCACATGCTCCCTTCTGCGCGTGCACTGTTCCAATCGAGGTAAAAACTGGATGTTTCAACAAGATAATGCCCCTTGCCACACATCCAAGGCCAGTAGAACTTGGCTGCAGGAGCACAGTATCCAGGTCTTAGAGTGGCCAGCTCAATCCCCGGACATGAGCCCCATTGAAAATCTGTGGTGGATTATCAAAAGGTCTGTTTCAAAGCATAAACCAAAGAATTTAGAAGAATTAAAAGCAGTAATTCAAGAAGAATGGGACAAGATTACCCCTCAACAGTGTGAAAGGCTCGTGGGGAACATGCCAGCCAGGATTAGAGCTCTACTATGTGCCAATGGCAGGACTACTAAATATTAATTTGATGATGTGATGGTTTATTTATTTTTTGTGCAGTTTTGAACACATTCTCTGTTATTTGTTGACTTTGATACCGACAATGTTGAGAACCGACATATTGAAACTGTCAAGAATTTAGTTTTGTTAGTTTTTCTTGTAAACAATAAACAAAAAAATATAATTTGTATTTGTTTGTATCTGTCTAATGCAGCCACACCTTTTGAAACACAAAAAAGATTTTTCCACAAATATTTCATGATAATATTTGAGATTGTGTTAAATTTTAAGGGTGTCCGAAAACTTTTTTCCACCACTGTACAGGCACATCTCTCTATGCTTGCTGCATGGTGGCCTGAACAAACTTCTAATTCCTAAGTGACCATAGAGGAAAATATGGCAAAAATCACAACACAGCCTTTTGTAATTATATTTGCTCATTTAGAATTGTGGAGATTTGTTCTGTACTTTGCCCTCATTTTTATAGACATGCTTACAGTTTCATCTTGATTTCTGCTGTAGAACAGTATCACACATATATTGCAAAATAGGTATTGTAGCTGACTTACATGTGTGCTGTGCGGCCCACTTTTTCTCCTCCCTCTTTCTCCTCCCACCATCTCTGTCTCCAGCAAGATGAAGCCATCTTTTTATGTATGCCTCCACCTCCTGGTCCGTTGCAGTTGCTGTTCAGTGATTGTTTCTGACTGTTCCTAAAAATTGAGAAAACTGTAAAGCTTTGGATAGATTACACACAATGGTGAGAAATGGCCAGCTGCATGGCATACTATATCCTGCCCATAGTTGGGCAGCAATGAATGTAGTTTGAAAACAGTCTAGCCATGACCAACAGCCAATACTACAATTATAGGAGGAAAACTCTGCCCTTCAGCTGACGAACTGATTGCAGACTGGTGCATCTCCGACCGGGAGACAGATAAACAGCTGGCAGGGAGAAGATTCTGGAGCGCACGGTCAGTTTTAGAATTTTTCCGCACAGAGTATGTCTTCTTCAGAGCAAACAGAGCATTTTGTGAATGACAGCTTTAAACTGGTGCCTTTTCACTTAGTTTCTGATTGATTGCCTGTATATGTTGTATTACAAGTGTTTTGTAACATTTGTATTAGATTGTCATTTTAATTATATTACTGACGTGTTGTGTGGTGTCACATGAGCTGTTTTGATGAAGCAGCTTATCTGCTCCTCCAATCAGAGAAGCTTAACTGAGCAGGCACCCTATTTAAAGCTGTCATTCATAAAATGCTCTGTTTTCTCTGAAGAAGACATACTCTGTGCCGAAACATCAGCGACCTGCACCATATTAAAACTGACCATGTGTTCCAGCATCTTCTCCCTGCCAGCCAATACTAAAACTCATGTAGTCATGCAGTTCAACAAATTTGAACACACATGGGACATGATCAAACAGCCTTCACTAATTGCCTGTCATTGTAAGACTTGGTTTTGTAGCTGCAACCAGTAACAACAAGCAATGCCATTCTATTATAACAGAATAGAATAGAATATTGTCTGCTACCACACTGATGCATAATCATCCAGATCCGCATCTTGATAAATCGATTATATGATTCATTTCAGCACCCCTAGTTAACCATAGCATCATATATTCAGAAGCATTAAAGAAAAGGAAAACCAATTCATAAGACACATCGCAAAGAAATATAACCCACAATTAACACTTACCAGTAATGTAATCTTTCAGCAGCAGGCTGTGCGAAGCAGTTTTGCCATTGATGACATGCCAAGTTCAGCTTTTTTGCCAGGGAGTTTGTGAAGCAGTGTTTCATAATTCTCCACACTGTGTCTTTGATGTCAGTTCCACCAATTACACTGAAAGCAGTAATCTCAGGAAAAAAGAACATACATGATCTACATGAGCAGTATTAGCTGTACCACAGTTTTGACTGACTGAACATAAACGTTACAGCGTTGAATGACGCATGGACCGCGGAACGCATCTGAACAAGGGGGGGCCATAATTTCAAGTCATGCGGAGGGGGTGGGGGGGCATATGCATTGAAACAGACAATATTACTGATGTATTAAATAACTTTGCGGAGCACTTTTTTTATTCCGACGCCAGTCACATCTACAGTACATGCATGAACACGAACACATGCTTGCTCAGATTAACCCCTCTGATCCCACTCTAACATTCACACACAACAGGCCAAGCCTATTTACACATAAACGCAAAACTCTGTGAATTTATGCCCGCACAATAATAGAGATGCATTGATTTTGTGTCTTCTCCCGTCCCGCAGGAGAAAACACGTCATTTTATAGGTTATTAATAAAGAGATTCATGGGCTTGTTTGTTTCGTTTCCCTGGCCTGCATGTCTTTTGACGCACTGGTCAGGAATAGCGCTCCTATTTCGTTGTTTTCATTTAGTTTTTAATGAAATAAAGGCTGTTTCATATTCTATTCTCCTCCTCTGTATTTATTTATTTTTCTACCTTTATAATAATCACACAGTGATTGAGGTTAAGGCAAGCCCGGCGCCAGGATGAAATTACTGAGAGGGCGGTTAAAAATTACGAGGAGGCAAATCTTTATTATGCAACATAGGTTCACACAGTGAGTTATAAAGAGTGTGCAGACATGCGTAATCGTCGCTCGTAATGACAGCTCGTCGCCGGTGAAACACAATAAACTGCACGTCTTCTTTCATGTTTGTTTCATGACAGATGGAGCTGACAGACAGGTGGAGCAAGCAGCAAATTGGTATGAAAGCTGGTTCAGGGCATATTCCTGTGTTCCTGTGTTGACATCCTGTCGCTAGGCTACATCTTCTTCTTCTTCTTCTTCTTTTTCTTTTTCTTCTACTGTTCAATGGCGGTTGGCAAACAGCGAATTGGTCCATTACCGCCACCAACTGGTGGAGTGTGGATCAAAATGACTATTACACCTTTTAGAAAAAAAAAAAAACCAAAAAAAACAATGCAGCCCTCTATGTCAGAGTACAAAAGTTACCCGGGCCATGGCCCCCCCTGGGGGGCTGCAGGATGTTGAGGGCGTAGTTTTTCTTCAAGATATAATGTTCGCGTGTTTAAACCAATTTCTCTATAGGATCATGCAATAATTTCATAGAAAAACCCAGTTCACAGCACTGGTCACTTTAACCTTGTATAAAACTGAATGTTAACTAGCTGACATTTTTGCAACACTGGCAACCTCTAACAATGACAAAACAATATGCGAAGTAAGTTCCAACAATGACAGTTAAATGTTTCCCACAGATAGATTAGTTCATTTATTTACTTTTCGTTCACAGGGACTCACTGTGACTTCTGTTCTCTCCTGGACAGACCTCAAAGAGCGCGCTTTCTGCTCCCTTGCTCCTTTTCGTCAATTTGAATATGCTACGTTCAAAAGACTCTGTAATTTGGAATACTCAAACTTGAAGGGAAAAAAACCCATTAATAGGAAAAGTAACAGCAAATATAGTTTGAATAAAGATAAGATCCTTCACGACATACAGACTTAATAACACTGACTTCATTGGAAAAAAAAAAACAGTCACTGTATTGAGACTGATATGTTCAGGTACAAACGTTTAAAGGGCTGTGTGAATATATTTTCCTTGATGTTGCTGAATGTCTTAGGGCCTAGAAGCTGAGAGGCTTGCCAGTCATTTTCTGTGTCATGACAGTGAGTTGTTTGGCAGAGAGCAGGTGGGAACTGCTTCTGTTCACAAATGGAGAACCGATAAAGCAGCAGAATGTAGAAGCTTTTAAAGGGATCTCTAAGCAATTGAATCAAGTCAAGTGGACTTAGTTTTAGGTCTGTCTTCCAGACCTAACCAGTTAGAATAGAAAAATACTTTATTCATCCCCCTGGAGGGAAATTCAAGTTAGTTGCTTAGAGATGCCTTCTACCTGGACAAATGAGAATTTGCACAAACATGTTTACCAAGGGATGATATTTACCAACACAAATTTGTCATTTATTCTTTATTTGATAAAGACCAGAGTTTCTGCTTTGTACATTCAGAATTGGGGCAAACACACAGGTTACCATTCCTCTCCTTCAGTGCTCATGTTCTCACTTCACACTGTTCTGTACACATGGCAATGGTGCTGCACCAGTACTACACAACTGCTGAATGACTGGCTGTTAGCCTGTCACTCGTAGCATCCAGGGATATGGCTGTTTCAATGAGCCAGGCAGGGAGCACACATGGGACTGTCTGTTAGATGATAGACTGTTTGTGTGTCACTCTTAGCACACTCCGTCTCCACTGTCAAGGAATGTGATGTTGTTTATGAGCTGGAGCTTATTTTTTTGTGCATTCATGTTGTGCATTTAGTGCATACTGAAATTAGAGAAAACACTGAAAGACATTGTTGGTCATTATGTTATTGTAAGACTTAACCTTTATTTTTTTATGAATTAATTAATTTGCAACAGACGGCTCGGCCTGCACATGGGGATGAAGGGTGTTGTTCATGATAGACATTGACTTAGCTAAAATTCTCCTCTCACCCACCTCCATAGTGGAGAACAGAAGGCAGTTCAGGCCTAAAAGTCTTCAGTCCTCTCACTGCTTCCATAGCCAGCTGCAGCAAAGAAGGTGGCACCTATGCTACCACAGTAGATGAGGTTTGAGGAATGAGGAAACATAGAACCTTTTTTGTGTAAGCGGGGAACATAGAACCTTTTTTGCAGGGTTAAGTGGGGAACATAGAACCCGGGAAACATAGAACCCTGGAAACATAGATACGCTCCCATAGATGATCACATCAGTGCCTTGCACACTCTGGAGGACGCGGTCTCAGCAGGTGGGGACCACCTTGGGCATACTTTAAGCACCACATGACCTTCATTATTGCATCATGGATATATATATATATATTTATATATTGACATTGCCTAACATCAGCATAGCAACATCACAATCACTCCCACCATATGAGGGACATCCTGGCTGGATGGGGGCTCCATCAGTGACCAGCTCCTTCACCCAGAATGAGTGAAGGAGCAATATTGCAGGTCGTTCCTGCTGCAACGCTGTCAATTTGCCCATCAAGGGACCAAAAAAGGAATATCTACTTATCTTATATTATCTTGTCCTGGCACATTTGTACTTCACAAAGTATGGACCTCACCATGTGGTCCACTTTAGGCTCACATCCAGATCACCCGGTGTTAACTGTGCCATATTTCAGCCAAAACTGTCCCAAATATGTTTCAACAAAGGTGTGCTATGTGTGCTTCCTTATGTGTGGACCACTTTAGGCTCACGTCCAGAACACCTGATGTTAACTGTGCCATTTTTCAGCCAAAACTGGCCCAAATTGTCATGTTCCACTATTAAGTATTTTATTTTCTCCCTCATGTTTCATGTCTTGTCTTCCTGTTTTATTTTGTGATCACTCACTGCTGTCTCTGTTCCAGGTTCCTGTCTGCCCTGCCCCCTCCCCGTCTGTGTGCACCTGATCCCTGATTGTGTTTTTTCCGCACCTGTGTCTAATCACTCCCCATCAGCCCTGCATATATTCCCCCTTGTGTCTTGTCTCGTTGCCAGTTCGTCGATGCTCTCTGCTCACATTCCAGCGTTTTTCCTCAGTCATAGTCATAGTCGTAGTGTGTTTGATCCTTGCCTGTTTTCGACCTTGCCTTTTTGCCTCACGTCTTGGATACCTCTGCCTGGTTTGTACTGCTTCCTTGTGTACTTACCTCTGCCTGGAATAAACCTTGTTTTACTGTTTGTAACCGGTCTGAGTCGTGCATTTGAGCCCTGCCTTTTCTGTGCCAAAGTTCATGACACAAATATGTTTTAACATAGCTGGGCCATGTGTGCTACCTTATATGTGGGCCATTTTAGGCTCACATCCAGATTAGTCGATGCTAACTTGCCATATTTCAGCGAAAACTGGTCCAAATATGTTTCAACAAAGGCGGGCCACATGTGCTGAACCATATGTGGACCAGCCTTGGTTCACTTAAGTATGACCATCGTCTACTCTGCCAAAGATGGGCCATATTTGTTTTGTGATATTTGGGCCGAATGTTGCATTTACTACATGGGCCAGTTTAGGTTCACATCTGTTTTGTCCGGGCCAGAAGAATGCCTACAGTGCCGGATCGTTACCTGAAGTGACCCACATCCGCATGCCATCTGGGTTGTATCCTCACATACTGTGGTCGGTCACTTGTTTCCATGATCTCATTGTTTTGGTCACCACACAGAGCCAATAGAGCATTGGAATCAATTGACAGTAAATACTATCTACATCAACACTGGAACTTTTCATAATTTGTGTGTATAAAATCAGACAAGAGCAAATTGACTAACCTTCACAATCGAGAAGATAGTCTGCCCAGTAACTCATAGCCTTTTCTTCCTGAGCCCTCCTGTTGCTTCCCTGTTGACTAAGTTCAGACTGGAACAGATTTTCCATCCCTGCAGCAGACAGCTTCACATTGGCATGAAGAGAGCAGGGGTCAGGACCGTCGGATGCTGCTGCAGAGCTGTCAGAAACTGCAGACTTTCAAGTCCAGCCTTGAATCTAAAATACAATTAAAAGATGCATGCAAAGTTACATGTGCATCATGTAGAAATAAGTAAGCAAGAAAATGGGACAACAGTAACACGTTTTTTCATAATTATTTTAGCGACAACAATGAAATACAAAAACCTACCTTTCGATTGCAGTGTTGTTCCTGTGGATGATGTACCACTTCAGGTACTCCTCTACAATCATTTTTTTTTCTTCACATGACTTGACATGCCTGAAGCACCCAGCAGTCTGCAACATGCCGCTGTTCCGTACCATCAAGTCCTGAAGGATCTCCAATGAGGGTGCATTCTGAATCTAAAAGAAGTGATAAGAGTCCCACACATTTAAAATATGACAAGTAATTATAAAAAAAAAATGGTAATGCCAGAAGGATATCTTGACCAGAGGATCTGGTCAGCTACATCTCAGGGCAGACCACTCTCTCTTTACCTATTCTAGAATTTAACACCCTTCTATCAAGTGTCCTCATACCTCTTGTAGGACTTTCCCTATCTCCTCATCTGTAATGTCTCCTACAGATGCCTTGAAACTGGTCTGCCCTGAGATGTAGCTGACCAGATCCTCTGACAGAAAATTAGGACCAGGTCCGCCATGTACAATGGACACAGCAATCATCTTCCCTGCTAAATAATATTCATCCTCTCTGATAGCTGTCCAAGGAAATGCAGAATAAAGAAATACTGAATCAGTTTACATATTTAAAAACACTGCATGGTTGAAATATGTTTTTTTTTTCTTTTAAAACATTGTACACAAAACAGAACCTGTTGAATTGTAGACCAGGTAGCGGCTCTCCACAGGTCCATCAAATATGGGCTATTTGTTCAGCTCTTTCATGAGAAGGGAGAGGAATTCTCTCTTGGGGCCACCTGTATCAAGACCTTCCTCAAACCTCCCTTCATCGTCAGAGAATTTCACCAGGATGTCTTTCTTTTCTGAGAATGTTGCTCTTTTGAATCCTCTGACTGCTCCATCCCAGATGTTAGAGCGACAGATGTTAAATCTGCTGACAGCTTGATGGTCAATCTCTAGTGCCAGGTTTGCAGTTACCTCAGAAATTGATTGCTGGTCCACCCTGTCATCAGATAAGTCATGACCATGTTACATGGTACACGATAGCAGACATTTTTGACCAGGAAAAATTACAACCACAGTTGAAGTAAGGGTAACTTTTCTCTTACTCTGTATCCTCTGGAATGTCATGACTGCACTCAACACTATCTGAGTCATCCTCATGCTCTGTTACAATGGGCGCATACAGCTGAGTATATTTGCTGAGAAACTGACACACACAAGTTTAAGTTGTTGATGTTTTCATATAAAACATACTTGAATTGTAGGAAAGTATAATACCTATAGCACACAGTTTCCATCACACCTCCTGATGTTCCTGGGCCCTCTTGTGAGTCAGAAAGTAAGACCTGAATCACAAACCATAACAGGGATAGGACAGGTAAGTTGAAGTATTTTAAGTCATGGCTATCAGAGGACTGATTTAGAAAGAAAAGACTATTCTAACGTACACAAACGTGGATTTCTGGGTCGGTGTGACACATTATTTTATGTAGTTTAAGACATTAATTGTGTGACAGTATTTTCAGACAAGGCTAAATGTGAACAATAGACAATGTTTAGGAGCCACAATTACCGGAGCTGCTGAATCAGTGCCTGACTCTCTATCTGCAGGTTCCCATACCTGGAAGTAAAAAACAATATATCAGTGTGGCACTTCAAATTTGATTGACAGAACTAGAGCTGAACAAATTTGAACATACATATTGAATTCTATTATTCTGACTGATAGTGTGTGTGATTTGCAACAGGGGGAAAGATCATTCTTACATTATCACTTTCAGTGAAAAACATACAAATTATTATGGTGTGATTTTGCAGGGATCTGCACTTAATAAAGTTGTTTTCTTAAGTTTGTAAAATATGTGTAGGCCAGGACGCTGCAACATTTACCGCTATTTAAAATGCTATTTTGACACGTTTAATCGTAAAAATATGGCTTCTATGCAAAATCTAGAAACATTTTCACTTCCAGACAGAACTTGCAATATAAGCAATGTAAGACACAACAAATGTAGCACTCACTAATGTATCAGCTGCATTGAATTCTGCAGAACTGAATCCGACGAGGCAGATTCAGAGTTGGTTTCCTGAGCAGTGAATACAAGAACAAGTATAAGAGGATTTTAGACTACTCAGAACAACAGACAACTTTTCTTGACAAACAAATCAATTTAAAAAGCTCTTCTTGGTTGGTAATTCATTTCACAATTACTTACAAGAGGTAAAGAAATCTTCAGTTGTACAAACGAACACTGTGATACATTGGTAGGCCTTCCCCACTGCCTCTTTGTACTCTTTTAGAGTGAAGGGTACTTCTTTTCCTGGTATATTAGTTATCATTGTACCGTCAGGGTAGAGCAGTACGTAGGGACCACCATGTAAATTTCTGTGGAAGGTCTTCAGTTTTTGCTCAGCAGCTCCCTACAATTCATCAGCATCCAACTCTGGTCGCATCAAAAGGGGAAGTACTGTTCCTCTTACAGTCTTCAGTACACCATCTTTCAGCTGCATAAGGCCTACTGAAATCTACAGAGAAACACTGAAATAGGCGACTGTTAACTAGTTCAGTGACACTATAAATACATGACAGAATGGACTGTCGGCAATTTATTAGTCTATCTCACCTTAACAACCTTCAGGTTGTCTTCTGATGGTGCTTTTTTCTTTTTGAAAGATGCTCGTCTCTCCTTCTCTTTTAGACTCCGGAAAGTCTGAAATGACTCCAGTGCACTTTTTCCTGTAGCCTCTGCTTCAAATAAGAGTCCAATCAATCGTCAATGAGAAAGAACAGAGAGACATACAGTGTTCTCACCCATACTCATAAAGTATAGAGAGTACATTGCCTAAGCCTAATTCAAAAAAAGAAAAAGAAACATTACCTCCACTTGTGCCAGGTTTGTCAACATCAACATCACACAGGAATTTGATGTCCTTGGCACATGAACAGCAAAAGGCTGGTTTAGAAGGCAGCTGGTGTCCACAAAAAGGACAATACATTATGACCTGCAACAAAACAATATATTGCTTATCATATGTATTTGGACTTATATGTCAAAATAAGACATTTCCATACATAAGTAATATATGTCATATCTTAATATTGCAAAGATGGCTACTGTCATATATGATATATTCAAATATGACCCATACATTTCTCCGAGATATCTGGGCATATATGATACTGACATCAAATTAGATATTACTCTCAAAATAAGACCAGTTATTACACATGTCAGTTTAAAGGGATTCTTTGGGGGTTTTTTTCAACCTAGACCCTATTTTTCCATCTACTTTTATCTAAATGAGTGGTGGGGTTTGCAATATTTGCAATTGCTCTTGTACGAAGCAAGTAGCAATTGCAAATATTGCAAATCCCACCACTCATTTAGATAAAAGTAGATGGAAAAATAGGGTCTAGATTGAAAAAATCAAAGAATCCCTTTAAATTTGATAAAAATGATTACATGTTTACAGTTAAATGTTTAAAACCATAAAAATACACTGTAGAAATGCATAGCTTTCTTAAAACTTTTAATTTATTTTTTTTGAATGTTACAACAACACAACATCACACCTCTGAATGCAGCAGTGATTGAATCTTGAAGTATCAAATATTTGAATGAACGAACATTGAAAGAACTCTGAGCTTAATTTGAACTTGAACTGAAATTTCAAACTTATCAAAATTTTTAAGCGTCAGAAGACTCACTCTCCTTGCTCCTCCTCCTCTTGGCCAAATGTGCCCTTATCTCGGCCAATTTACAATTCATTGCTGTTCCAATGGCTCCCCGAGTGGTTGCTGGATGCCGGTCCATCACTGCATCTGATGAAATGCAGAGGAATTACGTCATACACTAAACAGGGTTAAGTTTAAAGCTTCACCACAAAGAACACAAACCAGGGCTTAAAGTGGGGAAAATTCCTATGCCTGAAACCTTTTAGAGGCTGACGGCGGGTATGGGGGACAGTGGGGTGCACTTTGAGAGTATCAATCTAGTATCAAATCAAGAAGCTAGTGACCAGGGCCAGCCTAATATCTTTGGGGTCCCTAAACTTTAAGTCTAAGCCTATATGGCTGCAACTGAATATCCTGTCCCAGAATATTCCCGCGCCTGAATTCAGGCACTGTGCCTGAGAACTTTAAGCTTCAGTCATTCAGGCTAGGGACATTTTTATTCAAGATATTGCCTCCTACTGACAATGACCACTAGATGGCACTGCTTGCACCTAAGATCGCCTTTCTGCACGAGAAGTGTGCAAAAGACTTTAGAAATAGGACTGTGCTGTATGTGCAAACAATAGCCATGCTCCCCAAAGACTGCCTTCATTTTGACTTCATCTAAGGCCTGGCGTGCCTCTCCTTTCCCGCCGACCTTGGCTTCGCCACCTGATGGAATGTAAGGAGAGTTGTGAAAGGAGAGGCTGGCCGTCTTCTATTCCACATCCATTAACGCCATAAATACATATTAGCATCTCATTAGAAATAAAGGAAAGCAAGGAAAGGAAAGTAAAGGATCAGAGAAAAAACAGATTTCAAAGCACAACAGTTTAGGACATGCAAGTCTCAAGACTTACAGGGATACTTTGGTTTTTTCCGACCTGGACCCTATTTTCCCATCTACTTTTATCTAAATGAGTGGTGGGATTTTCAATTGCTCCTCGCTTCGTACAGGAGCAATTGCAAATATTGCAATCCCACCACTCATTTAGATAAAAGTAGATGGAAAAAACAAAGTATCCCTTTAAACTGACGTGTAATAACTGGTCTTATTTTGAGAGTAATATCTAATTTGATGTCAGTATCATGTATGCCCAGATATCTCGGAGAAATGTATGGGTCATTTTTGAATATATCATATACAGGCTTGGGGAGTAATGGATTACATGTAATGGGATTACGTAATCAGGATACAAAAAAAAGATAACTGTATTCCATTACATCACTTAGGAAAAAGATGTAATCTGATTACAGATACATTTAGCATTAATGGGGATTACTTTGCAGGATTACAATTTTATAATACATTTAGAAAATAATGAACGATATACTACCTAAACTGACATAAACTTATACTACTAAAAGTTTGTCAGTTTATTTAAAATTTGAGTGTGAAGTGTGAAAAACATGATGTTGCTTAACAAAGTACATTTAAATGTACATAATTACTCCCTTTCCTTCTCTATTTTTTTTCCCTCCTTCATGTCCCTCCCACCCCCTCTCCCTGCCCCTATCCCTCTCACTCAATCCCCCTCCCTCACCTCACACACAAATACACTCCATGTAACCCCTTTGTTTTTCAGGTTTGTGAATACCTCAAGGCACAGGCGCTTCTGGTTGTTGAACATGCTTGTATATATTCTAATGCTCTGCTCCATAACTCTGCGATGCTTCACCATGACACATCGGTTGACTGAAATACATACACTTAACAATTACATATACTCATGCAAAATCCACGCAGATAGAAACTCACATAGAAACACACACAGATTATTCTCCATACCCACACACAGTATGATAAAACCCCCACTTTGTCAATGTCACACCTAAACCTGGTATCCTGAAATGTACATGGCATCCACTCACAGGCGAAAAAAATTAAAGTGATGGACTTTGTCACAAAATTGAAACCAGATATTTTTCTCCTACAAGAAAAATCTCTTAAAGATCCAAATTTTAATCAAATTTTTTCATCCTGCTATAACAACAGACAAAGAGGTGTCTATCATGGTCCACAAGAGACTACCATTTACTTTAAACAGCACGGTAACAGACCCAGAAGGCCGCTACATCATTATTCAGGCAACAGTCTTTAACAAATTATATACAATCGTTAATCTGTATGCCCCTAATAATGATGATCCAGCCTTCTTTCACACAATCTTCTCTCTACTATCTAACCTGTCAGACAGCTTGACAACTATAACTGGAGGAGACTTTAATACAGTCCTAAATGCTTCATTAGACCAATCTAGTAACACAGTACACACAAAGCAATCACAATCGGCTAAGGTAATACAGGAATATATGGATGATTTTGGGCTTGGCGATGGCTGGAGACTCAAATACCCATCGAAGAGGGAATATACTTTCTTCTCTCCTGTGCATCGCTCATTTTCAAGAATTGACTTTTTTCTCTTAAATAACTCCATCTCACAAAAAATTACCACAAAAATACACCCGATCATTATCAGCGACCATGCACCAATATCACTCAATCTGCAAATAGAAACCACCCATAAACGGCCCCCAACATGGCGCTTTAATATCTCTTTACTCAAAGACCCAGACTTTGACAAAATGGTGAGACGGGAGTGGGCAGACTTTCTTGAAGACAATGACTCTCCAACTTTATCTCCATCTTTAATATGGGAAACTGGGAAGGCAGTAATCAGAGGAAAAATTATATCATACTCCTCCTACAAGAAGAAAAAGGAATTGCAAGCAGAAAAAAACATTGAGTAAAAATTAAACAACTAACACAGGAATATGCAAACAATCCAAGTGATCAAGTATGGACCCAATTACAGTGTACAAAATCGCAACTGGACAATATTCTATCAAAGAAAACTGAATTTATCATACAGCAACTAAGATATAATAATTTTGAACACAGTAACAAATCAGGAAAATTTTTGGCTAATCAGCTCCAACGCAATAAAGAAAAATCTCTGATACCAACAATCCAGGGGCCGTCCGGAAATTACACACAATCTCCTCAGGAGATCAATCAGATTTTCTATTCTTTCTACCATAACTTATATTCAACAGTAAACAATCCAAACCCAGAAGATATTCAGACTTTTCTCGATAACCTAAATTTACCTCAGTTATCCACGGAACACAGAAATATGTTAGACGCCCCCCTGACTATTAATGACCTGCAGAGCGCATTAGACAAAATGCCAACAGGTAAGGCTTCAGGTCAGGCGGCTTTCCTGCCGAATTTATAAAACATTTCTGGACAATATTAGCACCACTTTTCATCAGGACAGTGACAGAGATCAAAAGAACGGAGGTATAAGACCTCACATGAATACAGCAGCAATCAAATTATTACTAAAGCCAGACAAAGACCCCACACTTCCTTCTAGCTACCGTCCTCTATCACTAATCAACAGTGATATCAAAATTATCTCAAAGGCACTTGCTTCTAGACTGGAGAAAATAATTGCATCAGTAATTCATAATGATCAAACGGGCTTCATTAATGGCAGACACTCAAGTAATGTCAGAAGAGTTCTTAATCTGATAAGTAAAGTACGTTAATACAAAAGCAATTATTCTGTCACTTGATGCAGAAAAAGCCTTTGACAAGGTCAACTGGTCCTTCCTATTTGCCACCCTGAGTGGATTTGGCTTTGGAGAGTCATTTATCCAGTGGGTATATAATTCCCCTAAGGCCACAGTCACCACCAACGGGATCACATCTAAAAGCTTCATTTTGCAGAGAGGAACCAGACAAGGGTGCCCACTCTCACCTCTACTGTTTGCAATATTCATTGAACCATTGGCTATGGCAGTCCGTCAGAACAGCAAGATCATAGGTATCCATTCCGCCAATTCAGAGCATAAAATTAATCTATATGCTGACGACATTTTACTTTATCTACAAGAACCGAAATCGTCTTTACATGAAGTATTTAATCTCATAACAAATTTTTCTAAACTTTCGGACTACTCCATCAACTGGTCCAAGTCGACAATACTGCCAATAACGGAGAACTCTTGGAATCATGCAGACCAAAAATTTTCTCTCCCTGTGGGCAACATAAGATATCTTGGCATAAATATTTCATCCAAACTATCAGACGTGGTCCACCTGAACTTTAGCCCGCTGCTAGATAAGATCTGTGGTGACCTGAAGCACTGGAATAATCTTCCCATCTCCCTCCTGGGACGAATAGCCACAGTTAAAATGAAAATTCTACCCCAAATTAACTATTTTTTTTCCATGATTCCATTCACACTCACATCGAAATGGTTCCTGTCATTAGATTCTGCAATTATAAAATTCTACTCAAAGAACAAAACAGCAAAAATTAGCCTAAGCACCCTTCAGAAAAACAAATTGGAAGGGGATTGGACGCTCCTAACTTTAAACATTACTATTTAGCTAACCAGCTACAATACATATTGAAATGGTTATATCCTAACGAAGAATACAACTCCTGGCTCGAACTAGAACAGGCGGACTGCAACAATATAAAACTCTCTGACCTCCCATTTATCACCACTACGCTCAGACGTCATAACTGTTTTAAGAACCCAATGATTGCTTCCACCTTATCACCCTGGTGGAAAACACTAGAAATCACAAACTCTCCGATTGAACCTTGCTTGCTCTCTCCAATTTGGCACAACCCGGATTTTGAAATTAACAAAAGACCTCTCCATTTTAGCACATGGGAGATGAAGGGAGAAACTCATCTCCATCACCTTTTCCAAGACAATATCCTTATGACATACACAAACTTATTTCAAACTTTTGAAATAAGAAATGGAAATTTTCTACAAGGGGCGGCACGGTGGTGTGGTGGTTAGCACTCTTGCCTCACAGCAAGAGGGTTGCCGGTTCGATCCCGGATGTGGGAGCCCTTCTGTGCGGAGTTTGCATGTTCTCCCCGTGTCAGCGTGGGTTCTCTCCGGGCACTCCGGCTTCCTCCCACAGTCCAAAGACATGCAGATTGGGGACTAGGTTAACTGATAACTCTAAATTGTCCGTAGGTGTGAATGTGAGCATGAATGGTTGTCTGTCTCTATGTGTCAGCCCTGCGATAGTCTGGCGACCTGTCCAGGGTGTACCCTGCCTCTCGCCCGATGTCAGCTGGGATAGGCTCCAGCCTCCCCGAGACCCTCAAGAGGATGAAGCGGTTAGAAGATGAAGATGAATTTTCTACAATATTTACAATTGATAAAAACAATCAAGAGGAGAATTCCAGCGCCTCAGGACACTTTGCAGCCACCAGAATTTGCCAAACATATTACAAAGCTTTCTCCGAGTAATAAGAAGAACCTTTCTAAGATTTATAAATTACTGTCAAAGACCAGTTCTATACATTTTCCAATTTTAAAATGGGAAAAAGAGCTGGGTGTATCACCGGACCCTGACTTCTGGACTCAGATATGCAAAAATACATTTAAGATGACAAGACACACTAATATACAACTTATCCAATTTAAAGTACTCCACAGAACACACATCACCCAACAAAAAATGAATAGAATGGGCTTTAGTCAATTTGACACATGCACTCAGTGTACTCGGAACACTGCAGACACCTACTTTCATGCACTCTGGTTATGTTCAGCACTTCTGGTCAACAGTCACTCAAAAACTCTCCTCCATTTTGGACTGCAAGATCCCATTATCTCCCAACCTGTGCTTAATTGGTGACCTGATGACAATTCACCTCCCAAACAGCCACTGCAACTCTCTTCTTGTAGCTCTCGCCATCGCCAAGAAAACAATCCTAGTCAATTGGAAAGATAAACAGACCCTCAACATCAACCATTGGCTGAATCTCCTTGTAGAACATATTTCGCTGGAGAAAATATCTGCTGGCCATAGAAACCAATTAACATACTTTACAGAAAAATGGTCACCATTTATTCACTCACTAAACGTGTCTGTATAGTGCCACTCAGCCTGTGAGCATATGCCACCTGTACATATAAATATTACAACTCAAGAGAGACTGTTGTGTAATATGTAACATGTTTCTGTTAATGATGTAATCCCTAATCCCTCTCTCTCTCTCACCACAATATACCACAGCGGTTCATCAGAACTCAAGGTCTTAAGCATGTGTTAGGTGCACCTTCTCTCCCTTGAATCCGGGCCTGCTCCCTGGCTCTGTGGGGGATTGCAGGGCCGGGCGGTTTCCCCTGGGGGCGGGTGCGTCTGGACTGCTCGCCCTGTGTGCCTGGGGGGGGCGGGGTCTTCTCGTGCTCCCTGGGCCTGGGGCTGCGTGGCCGGTCCCCCCTGGCAGGCTGTTTCTGCCCCTGGTGGTCGTCCCCCCCCTTCGCTCCGCTCCCACCCTGCCCCCTCCCTCCTCCCTCCCCCCTCTCCCCGTCCCTCCCTGCTCCTCTCTCCCGGCCTCGGGCAGGCCCGGGGTCCTCCCCCGGGCTGGGGGGCCTGGTGTGGGGGCTGGGTGCTGCCCGCAGGGGGTGTTCTGGTGCTGCGCAGTGTGGGCCTGCCCGTTGGTGTGTGGCCGGCGGTGAGGGGCAGGTCGGATGGGCTGGGGGTCCGGCTTTGGGTATGTGGCGGTCTGGGGGGGTACTGGCGGGGTTGCGGGTTGGCCTGTGCTCCTGCGCGTCGGGGTTCGGGGGGGCTGGATGGGGCCCGTTGTCCGTGCACCCTGGTGGCGTGCCTCGTCCTTCTGCTGGGGGTCGATTTGCTGCGGGCGGTGTGGCCCAGGTCGGGACCATTGCGGGGGCCTGACGCTGCAGTTGCTTGGGGGGCGAGGTTGGGTGGGGTCCCGTTGGGTTTCCTTGGGGCCCACCTGGCCCGCTGTCCATGGGTGCTGGGGGCCTCACGGTGCCAGGGTCTGGTTGGCACCACCTTCTAGCCCCTCTCATCCATCCCTCCAGCCTTCGGGCCGTGCCTACATTGGCCTGTCCTCCTAAACCACATTTAGTTCACTCACCACACATTCCACAGTTTTAATGCACCACGTACACTCACTCTTCGAGGTGCAGACCACTGATGGATTGGGGGGCTTCATGATGGGGCAGGCTATGGGACAGTGGTGTCCGGTAGCCCTCCATGTTGCCCCCCGGCCCATCCTTATCTGTTCTCCAATTTTAAAGCACCACATACACCTACATCTTGTGGGACAGATGGGAACAGGTTCCAGGTGCCTTATGGCTGCATGGGCTGCAGGACAGCAGTGTGCTGTAGCCATCAGCCTTGCCCCCACCTGTCTCCTATGTCCCTCAATTTTAATGCACCACATCACACTTCCGGGCACTCACATTCACATTCACGGTGTAGGGTTAATGTTTCTCCGTCAGGGATCGGAGAATCATAGTAAGAGGGGGGGGTGGTGGGTTTACACACACTGTAGATAGGCATGGCATGGCTCGTAGGGCCCGGCCCTCCTGGGCTGAGGGTTGGAGCCAGGGAGCCGGTCCGCGTGGGGCAGCGGGTGGGCGGGCCCTCCTGCCCCGCCTGTCTGGGGTGTGTCTCTGGCTCTCTGGGGGTGCCGGCCATTGCCGCCCCGGGTCCTTGGCCCTGCGTGGTGTCCTATGGCCTCTGCGGCTCCCTGGTCTTGGGGTCTGGGCGCTCCTGTGGTCTTGGGGTGCCATACTGCCCCCCTTCCCCCGCAGGGCTGGCCCTGGACCCTGGTGATGGTTTTCATAAACACATTGGGAGGATTCAAATACACGCATGCATGTTCAATACTTCAGCTCCGTGACGCATCGCAAAGAACCGATGGGATCACTCCAAAGGGGCCCACTTGCTTCTCAAACCTACCACACCGCGCTGGCAACTCTTCTCTACAATCGGGCTTTCCCCCTCCACCAAGACTCTCACATTTTTGGTGACTTCTCTTTTGTTTTTGTTTTTCAGTACAGTATAGTAGACATGTATATGTTTATTTTTGATAATCTGCATGGAGCACAACCACCTCAAGGCCACAATACATCAGCTACACTGCCTGTTTCTCCCCTTTTTTTTTGTATGTTTGTTTACTTGTTTGTTTGTTTTTTCCTCCTTCTTCTCCGCATGCACTGTCGCTATATAACTCAGGACTTAAGCACCTGCCCCCTCCCCCTTGCTTGTTTCCTTACTTTCCCCTTCAGAAGAAAAAGAAAAAATAAATAAATAAATAAATAAATAATTGTACATGATTACTGATATTAATCTAAATGTACATTTGCACAAAAAAGGAAGAAATCGCTGAACAAATAATTAATAAATCTAAAACCATCATAAAACATCATATTAGGCAAAAATTTCACCATATTTGGTACTGAGGTAATATTGTAGTAATTGGATTACGTTACTGATTACATTTTTCAACGGGTAATCAGTAATTGTATGGGAATACATTTTTAAAGTAACCCTCCCAACCCTGATCATATATGACAGTAGCCATCTTTGCAATATTAAGATATGACATGCAGTATATATTACTTATGTATGGAAATGGCTAATTTTGACATATAAGTCAAATACATATGGTGAGCAATATGTTGCTATAGATAAAAGTAGATGGGAAAATAGGGTCCAGGGATACTTGTTGTTTTGCAACCTGGCCCCTATTTCCCATCTACTTTTGTCTAAATGAGTGTTGGGATTTTCAATATTTGCAATTGCTTCTGTACGAAGTGAGGGGCTGCAGCTCCAAAATTGTTTCAATGTATTACAATGGGGCAAGTGGCAAATGTCACATGTTGACATTTGCCACTTGTCCCATTTGATTACATTGAAACAAGCTTTGGAGCTGCATTGGTGATTTCAAGCAAAACAGAAACTCACATATTGAGGTGATAGCGGGATCTCACTGGCTGGTACCGGTGCTGGTCTTGCAGTCATCTCTTGGACCTGCTGGTTTATCTTTGGAAGCTCTGAATCAAGGGGGAAACAAACAAAAAGGTAAGATGGGGAAAGAAAATTTTGTCTGATCAAATTTCATCATATTGACCTTATAGTCATGGGTTTCAAATGTAGTCCTAGACCTGCTATGTTGGGTACCACCAACACAGGCGTTTAAATCTGTTTGATTCACACCTGTGTTGCTACCAAACATGGCAAGTGTATGACTACATTGCCAGCTGCAAAGCATGAATTGTTATGATCATACCATTGAAAACAAAATTCTTGAGCTCCTGCAGCTCATGCCGAAGAAGCTGTATCTCTTCTGTAGCCTTATCTTTCTCTGACCCCTGGCGCTGGGATAGGGAGGCCACAGTCTGCTGGTGTTGGAGTTGTTTTGCCGCAGCTTTATCCTAATGATGTATGATGAAAGACAAAGCGTTAGCAAGTGATTTCAAGCAAATAGAAACTTGACTTCTAACAACGCTACAAATAACGCAATTAAGCTAGTTAAAGGGATATTCTTTTTTGAATCCAATTTTCCCCATCTACTTTCATCTAAAGGAGGTGGAATTTTCAATATTTGAATTTGCTACAGTACGGAGTGAGGGACATGCCTGCCTGCATGCCAAATCCCCCTGCATCATGGGAAACGCTTCCTCCTCTTTCACACAAAAAAAGACTACACAAAAGATTAGGGGGCACGGACACACACACACACAGTAAAAAAAAAAAAAAAAGTTGTAACTCTAACATAAAAAAAGAGTCGTGTGTGTCAGTCAATAAATGTTTTGTCATCTTTTGTCATCAAAAGTCATTTGTCAGTGTTGATTTTGTTGTTGTTTACAAGAGAACTGTACAGATGTTGAGGTGTCACTAAAGTAAAATTGTAATGGAGCCAATTGTACTGGTGCACCTGAAAATGACGGCCAACACAAAAACCTATTTTTCTCAAGATTTTGGTGTCAAAATGGCTGTTTGGGCTAAACTAACCTATATACAACAGCCAATTACTCAAGACTGGAACAAGTTAGAAACACACAGTTTTTTTGCTGGAAAGTAGAGACTCTCTTCTTTCATCTGATAAGTTGAATGTGTATATAATGATAGTACATAATATATGGTGGGTCTAAAAAGATCAGTCAATAAGCTGGAAAATGCCTGGCAAGCTGGAGATAGCTGGTGTGAAAATGGCTGGCAGTGAAAGAGGTAAATTTGAACATATTTTAAGCTGAAATACTTGCAGAGATCCCCCAGCAGCACAAACCATTAGTGCATCTCATAGTGAGACACCGGTCTGTGCGTAATTACACGCGGCACAGCGTGTGACTTTATTGAAGATTTAAATTTCCAGACACGCCGACAGGATCAGTCAGGATCTACTGTCAATTACTGCTCTGTGTTCTACACATCCATGAGGTCACAGAAATTATCTCTCAAGTTTAAAGTTTAGTTTTGTTTTCCCTGGAAAGTTTCCTCTGTCCTGTCAAGTTTATAACTGCTTAGATGTCCCACTATATTTGCTGCAGTCACATTACTGCGCGGATGGAAACGTTAACAAAGCAGCGTCTCATCTTTACAGTAAATCGTTGGGTCCAGGTTGAAAACATAAATGAATATTAGCCTTAAGTTTGCTTCATTTTAGCTCACCTTGTTGTTGTTGCGGTTAACTGGTGCAACCTTGGTTGGTGCATTCTTGGTTGGAGGGTCATCAAAAAACTTCTTGGGGATGCTCTGGCGTTTTGAAGGACGATCGTCTTCCTCGTTGTCCTCCTCACTGATGAATTCATCAGAGTCTTCCGTAACGGACGGATTATATGCGCTCAGCGTTGATTCCCTGTCTGCAGTTTAAAACAAAATGAAGTTAATCGTGACCAGTGGAGTAACATTATCCTAGCTAATGTAGGTACATTAATTTTGCCTAGCTAGCTAGCTAACATTAGGCATTTAGTCCAGTTTGATGTAAGTGCCAGCTGCATTAGCTAGCTAGCTAGCTAATGTTAGCTACTTAGCTAGGGCGAACAGAAAGCTGTCCGAAAAATGTGTAACATAACGTTAGCTAGCTAATAGGATGGGGGTTATCCGTTACAACTAATTACTGTAATCGGATTACTTTTTTGAGTAATGGAATAACTTAACGCGTTTTGCGAGGCACGTAGTAACGTTATCGTTAAATTTTCAAATGAGTAATCCGTTACTTTTGCCAGCGTTTCTCTAAAACGGTCCACCAGCCAGGTTTGTGAGCATTTTTCAAGGCAAATTATTTTTGCGACTGGGACGGAAAGAGAAATCACCATGCAAACTGTGTCTGTGAGTCCCTCCTCATCCCTGCCTGTGGGCTCTGTGTCTGTGTCGGTGTGGTGCAGTGCGGGGCTGGTGTGTGTGTGTGTGTGTGTGTGTGTGTGTGTGCACACGCGGGTACACCACTCTTACTTTGAAAGAGCTATAAATGGGATATTGTTTATGTCATTCTTGTTTTTAGCCTTCAGGGTTTAATGATTGTGTCTCTTAAAATGGTGGTTTTGTAATAATGTAAAACAACTTGCCAGTGAATCACAAATGGGTTTTATTTTATCGGGAACAGAAAAATAATCCAAAACTAACCTAACGCCGTTACTTTTCTCAGTTAGTAATCCAGTAACTTAACAGATTACATTTAAAAGTAACGATACCCAACACTGATGGTTACATGGCACCAGTGAACTGATTAAAGCTGGTTTTCTGGACTTACCAGATTATTCAAGTCCTCATGCAAACGGCTAAACCGATATCCATTATCATTAACCCAATGCAATAATCTGTTTTCTCAGCGCATGTAAACATCAAAATCAGGTTATTTAATCAGATAATGCCAGTTACTGGTTTTGGTCGTCATGTAAACGTAGCCTGTGTGTCTGTGATATGGTGTGCCCCATCCATTTCATAAGCTGTCTATATAAACAGTGCGTTCCGACAACATGTAAGAGTATACGTTCTTCTTCCTCCTCACTAGCCTTGGTTACATGGTCAGGCATGAATGAATAAATGAATGAAGATTTTTATTGAATGGACTTCACAAATATAATCGAAGGTCACATGGACAGACCAGATACAATGCTAAAGTGGTTGTAGCACAAGTGCTAATTTTCACCACCAGTCCATAGGAATCTTTTACACATAGAATATATCGCATGTCAGTCAAATATACATAGAAAATACAGACTTGAAGTCATAATCATTCATGATCACAAGCAAGCTAGTCTGTGTCTACATGTGTGTACACTGTTGCTTTGCCTGTAACCACACTTTGAGCCCTTTGTTAAAGGTGTGTACATTAGACTCAAGTTTTAAAGGGGTTAGCTACAAGTTTAATTCCTCCCAGTCAGTAGGTGTCGCACTCACACTTGCCCGCTCTCGCTCCAACCTTCAATTGTACTGGTTGCCAGATACGCCAAATAGTAGAAAACACATCTGAATCGTTTAACACTAACTCACCTGCAGACGAACCTGACAAACCCGCAGCATCACGTCTGCACCAGGAATGCTACAGTACCGGCTGACCGTTAGTTAGCATTAGCAAACATTTAGTTTACCTGTCCAGAAGGAAAGCAGCAACATCCGTGTGGCTTTTGAGCCCCTTTGCTTCCTTGAATTGGCACCAACGCTGAAAAGCTTGGCCGATGTTTACTCTGGTCCTGCCCCGTTCTAGGTCTGCTTGAATTTGTGACATGTAACGCCAGGACGATGCCATTTCTCCACAGAGCTATCGCGATCTGGCACCCCCTGAGCTCCGCCTCACGTGACATCTAATGCTGTTGACACAGAGATAATTTCATGTCGACGTTGCCAACGTATCCAGATGTAAATATTTATATATTTTGGAACCGTAAAAATATATAAAATTGTTTATACACTATTTTTTTTCAGTCAAAGTAATACTTTTATTCTGCACCCCTCTAGACGTTCTGTGGATGTATTTGTTTTGGAAAAATTAATCGTTTCATGAGAAAGTTGTAGCTGGGGGTGGCGCTTTGCTTCATGTCAAAGTCACACACCATTCTATACCCCGACCATGGAGCATGGGTAGCCCACATGCAGTGTCCTGGACCCCCTTTTATCTCTTTCCCGACAACACAGCTCCAATATGAGGATACCCTTGTTTAGCTTAGGATGTCTGCCACAGTTCAGGTCAGGTACATAAAAACTGAAGTCCGTTTCTCTCTTTCTCCACTGACCACTGTGGCCACAAGAAAGGGTGGTGTGCATGTTCTGTGTTACTCACCTGGCTGCATGCTAACCTATATTGTCATTGTCATCTTTTACAGAGTTCTGCAGCAACAGTCAGAATGGATGATGGTGACCTAGAACAGCCCACCACATCTACAACCAGCCTCCCTGGACAACAGTGCGGGCTGATGACACAGGTAAGCTTACGTTCTCTTTCTCCACTGACCACTGTGGCAACAGGAAAAGGTGGTGTGCATGATTTGTGTTACTCACCTGGCTGTGTGCTAACCTATATTGTCATTGTCATCTTTTACGGAGTTCTGTAGCAACAGTCGGCATGGACTATGATGGTGACCTAGAACAGCCCGCCATATCTACAGTGGTTTTCGGACACCCTTAAAATTTTACACAATCTCAAATATTATCATGAAATATTTATAGAAAAATCTTTTTTGTGTTTCAAAAGGTGTGGCTGCATTACACAGATACAAACAAATATAAATTATATTTTTTTGTTTATTGTTTACAAGAAAAACTAACAAAACTAAATTCTTGACAGTTTCAATATGTCAGTTCTCAACATTGTCGGTATCAAAATCAACAAATAACAGAGAATGTGTTCAAAACTGAACAAAAAATAAATAAACCATCACATCATCAAATTAATATTTAGTAGTCCTGCCATTGGCACATAGTAGAGCTCTAATCCTGGCTGGCATGTTCCCCACGAGCCTTTCACACTATTGAGGGGTAATCTTGTCCCATTCTTCTTGAATTACTGCTTTTAATTCTTCTAAATTCTTTGGTTTATGCTTTGAAACAGACCTTTTGATAATCCACCACAGATTTTCAATGGGGCTCATGTCCGGGGATTGAGCTGGCCACTCTAAGACCTGGATACTGTGCTCCTGCAGCCAAGTTCTACTGGCCTTGGATGTGTGACAAGGGGCATTATCTTGTTGAAACATCCAGTTTTTACCTCGATTGGAACAGTGCACGCGCAGAAGGGAGCATGTGGCTTTCGAGAATGGTACAATACTTGGTAGAGTTCAATGTGCCATCACAGACAGTGAGATGACCAACACCAGCAGCACTCATGCATCCCCAAACCATGATACTGCCTCCACCATGCTTGACAGTAGGTACTGTACATGCTGGAGATAATGCTCGCCTGGCCTTCTGCATACCCTCACATTAGTAGGAGGAAGATAAAGCTGGAAACTGGACTCATCTGACCACAAAATCTTCTTCCAATTCCTGGCTGTCCAGTTCTTGCGTGCCTGGGCCCAACGACGCCGGGCTAACCTCTGTCTCTCATTGATCAGGGGCTTCTTGATAGCCTTGTAGGACCTTAAGCCATGATCTAAAAGTCGGCCACGTACAGTGCGGGTGGAACACTGGACACCAGTTTGGTTTGACCACTGCTGCTGAAGCTCCTGTGATGTCATTCGGCGGTTTTGCCTGCACATGTGGATCAGGATGCGGTCATTTCTTGCTGAAGAAACCCTTGGACACCCAGATCTTGGTTTGTCTTCCAAGCTGTTAGTTTGTCTGTATTTCTGCAGAGTGTATCCAACTGCTGAAGGACTGCATCTGCACTTCCTGGCTATCTGGCGGCAGCTGTACCCTTCCTGGCTGAGAATCTTTATCTTCAGGCGTGTTTCCTGCGTTAGGTTCCTTGTTTTAGCCATTTTTGTGTCTGAAGAACTTTCAAATGTGCTGGCTTTATGTAGACACGAAGCTTGGCAACAAAAATTGTGTCTTTTAATAAAAAGAACGACCTTCATCACTGGTACCAATGACCCAATACTCAAAATTTCTTATGTATTTTTATGGAACCAATCAATTTTAAGTTTTTAATGGCTTTTTTTAGGATTTATTTAGTATTTTGGCTGTGACTGTACTAAAAGAAAGTGCACTTGAAGACCTAAGAGTGATTCTTAATGCAATATTTCACAAATGCATGTGGTGTCCGAAAACTTTTTTCCACCACTGTACAACTTGGCTTCCTGGACAACAGTACGTTCCAATGGCTGACGTTAACCACAACCTTGCCCTCCATTCAGCTCCACATCCTCCAAGTGAGGTACTACAAACCCCAAATGTTGAGGAGACAAGAAGACAGCACGAACTGTTATTAATGACTTTAAAACTTAAGCATGGACTTACCGACGAGGCACTAGAAGACACCCTTAAGGTTATAAATGTGATAAGCGGAAAGCATGCTGTGTCTTCCACCAAACATTTTTTTACAAGTCATTTGATGAAATTAGGAACAACATCCAGTTTCACCATGTATGTGAAAGGTGCACACTCTCAATGGACATTGAGGGAGACAATGTCATACGTAGTCATTGTCAGATTACTTGTAACACTAATGATCACATGAAACAGGGTGGTTTCTTTATAGTATTTCCACTTACACCCCAGTTGAAGGACATCATGGAACAAACTGAGATAGTTAGTCAGTTGACAAATAAAAACAGTGCTCACTCTGGCCTGTATTCTGATATCACAGATGGTGACCTGTACAAGAAATGTGTCCAAAGCAGTCAAGCTCAATCTGCTGTCCATATAAACCTTACCATTAACGTTTTGTTTTGATGGTGTACCAGTATTCAAGAAGTCAGCATACAGTATTTGGCCCCTTCTATACACAATCAATGAGTTGCCACCTAATTTGAGAGCAAAGCACGTCATGTTGTCAGCATTATGGTTTGGTTTTGAAAAGCCAAACTGCAATACAGTCTTGGCACCCTTTGTTGAGGAATGCAATAAACTACACCAAGAAGGATTTGACTGGATCAGCACAGATGGGGTTCATGGCAAATCAAATGTGTTTCCACTGGTTGCTGTTTGCGACTCAGTAGCGAGGCCTATGGTCCAAAATGTAAAGCAGTTCAATGGCTGCTCCTGTTGTTTATAATAATGTAATACAGAACTGAGAACTCATGCTCAAACAATGGAATTTGCTAACGAGGCTGTAGCAATGCATACCCCTGTTAATGGTGTAAAAGGACCATCTATTCTGTCTGCATTACCATCTTTTGGTATCATACACAGTTGTGTACCCGACTACATGCATGCCTGTCTTCTTGGTATAGCAAGGACATTAACAAGTATGTGGGTTGAAAGTGACAATCACGAACACCCATGGTACATAGGAAAACACATTCCAGAGATAGATAGCACACTTCTGCAAATCCAGCCCCCCTCATGTGTGTCCAGAGTGCCTAGATCTTTAAACGACAGAAAGTACTGGAAAGCACATGAATGGTTTATGTGGCTTCTGTATTACAGCATACCTACACTTAAAGGGATTTTACCAGATCGCTATCTGTTGCATTGGGCAAGACTTGTGAAAGGTTTAGCATTGCTCCTGGCTGAAAGTGTCACCCCACAGCAGATCTCAGATGCAGAAATGTTGCTCAGAATGTTTGTGAGGGACATGGAGAATCTCTGTGGTACAGCTTACATGTCCTACAATGTCCACCTTTGCCTTCATATGGCACAAAGTGTGAGAGACTGGGGTCCCCTGTGGGCTCACTCAGCTTTTGTATACGAGTCATACAATCAGGACCTTCTTAAAATGATCAAAAGCACACAAGGAGTTCCTTTGCAAATAGCAAGAACCTTTCAAGTTCAAAAGGCTCTGCCAATGTGTGCCAAGAAAACTCTAGCTAATGCCTCTTCTGAAGTTACTGAAACCTTTGAGGATTTCGTACTGTAAAGGCGGGTACAGCATGCTGTTAGATGTGAGGAGGTCACTTCACTAGGGGGGACTAAGAAATTGGAACCCAATCTAGAGGACTACCTAGCCCTTCACAATGTGGTAGACTATGTAAAGAAAGATCAACAGGTCACTTATTGTGATAGAGTGGTTCTAAGGGGTGAAGTCATTCATTCCTGTAGAAAATCAAGAGAAAGGAAGAGGAACTCTCATGTCGTCACACTTACAGATAACAGTCCTTTCATGGTTGAAATTTGTCATAGCTGATCTAGGAAAAGGAGAATCATGCTATGCCATCGGTCAGTATTTTGAGGAAAAACGCCACAGTTTTTTGCATCCATGCTGAACCCACACCATTTCATACCAGTCGAAAAAGTTCTTGGGCACCTTACAGCTATACCTGCCAGAGAGAATGAATAATACACTTTCTGTCAAATTTAAAGATGATGGATGGTGACCTTTCACCTACTCCCGCCCCCCGCCCCGCTACAGAGCACTTTTATCCGTATCGTGTTTTTCTTTGACTCAATGAATCTAATCTTCTTAATCTCTTCTTAATCGTTTGGGTATCCGCATCACTCCTTCCTCTTGCGGTGAACACCGGGGTGAATGGGTTTTTTTTTTATTGAAAGATAGATACAATAAAATAAAAAATAAATCACACTCATATTAACTTCAATGTCTCTAGTAAAGAAAATAATGTAAGGGCTTTCTTTTCTTTAACAAGACTGAGGGACTTGAGAGTTTTAGCTCATTCCTCCAATGAGTCTTAAAATATCCGCATTTGTGAATGAAGATTTTTTCCATTAACACACCGGGGTGAATGTTGTGGGAGCCGGGATGTGGGGGGGGGATGCGGCAGACGTGATTCACAATATCACGATACGGTGATGTAGTTAAAATAAATCCTCACCATCTTCTTGTTTCCCTTTCTCTTTCTCTCAAACACACACACACACACACACACACACACACACACACACACACAGAGCAATTAAATATTCAGTTTATTTAAACTCTTTGTTTGTGACATGAAAAAATACGTTAATTATATTAGTTACAGGGGGTGAAAAGATGAGTTCTAACTAAAAGTACAAAGTGTGAAAGTGCAAGTGATTCTCACCCAACATTCACCTCCACACATGCACGCACACACACACACACACACACACACACACAATTCACTTTGCGTCAGTTTCTCCAAATCACCTTAGCATATGGGGTGACCATTATGGAGTGAGCTTTTAAGCACATAGGCCTACTATAATCAATAAAGCATAAGTTACCATTCGTACGGTTTTCTTTAAATACAGCTTTTTCCACCGTTCTTTATTTACTCACACCAAAGAGCGCATTTACAGGAACACCGAGACCTATTTTTTTATTATTATTTTCTATTTACAGACATCATCAATCTAACGGACGAAGGTAATCTCATGAGCCCAGAGTACAACAACCTGTCCGACTGTAAGTCTTGTTCTCGTTGATGTTGTTAATGCACATCTCATACACATTTACGCATCTAATACACAATATATTCCGTTGTTTTTGTTTGTTTTACAGTCAACGTCGATGATCTGGAAGAGTTGAGCGAAATCATTCGTCAAGCAGAAGCCGAAGAAACTAAGCACTCTGCTCCGGAGCCGATTCCCTCAACAGCCGACGTGATTAAAAGAGCTGACCCGGTCCAACCATCGTCTCAGACCGCTCCAGAGCATGCGAAGGACGCTACACGTCCTCCTGTACAAACGCTACATTCTTCTGCACCCGGGAGGAAGAGGTGGCGGACGCCCAGCACCAGCAGCAGCAGCAGCGACAGCGACGGTCGACCGAGTGTTTCTCGTAACGGTCGTGAAACCGGTGAGTCAACAAAAAACCTTTATTTTCTTTTTTTAAAAAAGTAAAAACACAGGATCTGTGTCGGCTTCACGCTGCAATGCTATAAACATGTCGGCACATAAACGTTCCCCCCTATCCAACAAACGTACATTGCATATGTGATATAGGTCCGATGTGAAACACGCGTCGGCTCATAAACGTTCCCCCCTATCCAACAAACGTATATTTCATATTTATTACTTGTTTTATTTCATTAAGAATACAATTTGAATAAAATAACGACTTTTAAAATGATCACTCTGCACTAGATGCGCTCCCTTTTATCCACAGCTCATTTTCATTCACGGCTTCTCATTATTATTATTATAATTGTTATTTATCGCCGTTTCTTGTATTCGTACTTATTTGGCATGCCTAGTTTTTCAGGTTTAAATTCTGAAATCTTTAATCCGACTCTTTCCCCTTGACCGCTGTAACACCGGAATTTCTCAATTATGGGATTAATAAAGGTGTATCTTATCTTCTCTCTCTCTCTCTTTTTCAGCAAAAAGACCCAGAAAATGTACGCATAGTTTCAAATGTGTCAGAGGGAGAGACAAGAAATACATCTTCTCGTCGGTACTACACTAAGGACCATGAGCGATATCCTCTTTGTGATGGGCCTTGGTGTTTGAGCGTAAGTTTTGTTTTTTATTTTTAGTTTTAGTTTTGTTTTCTGTAACCACGGATGAAAGCAACCGCCGTCCCTCAATACTTGATGATACATGAATTAAAACAGAATGTATTAAATGAAACTCAGGAACCCGCTCAATCTTTATGTGAGGAACAAGAAAGTGATATAGATATGGGATATATATCTAACCAACAAACGTATATTTCATATTTATTACTTGTTATGTAATTTAGCATACAATATGAATAAAATAATGAATAATTCTCTCTCTCTCTATTTTTTTTCAGCAAAAAGACCCAGAAAATGTACGCGCGACCTTGTCAGAAGGAGAAAGAAGAAAATACATCTTCTCGTCGGTACTATGCTAAGGGCCATGAGCGAGATGCTCTTTGTGCTAGGCCTTGGTGTTTGGGTTGTTGTTGTTGTTGTTGTTGTTTGGTTTTTTAAAATTTTATTTTTTATTTTCTGTAACCATGGATGAAAGCAACCGCTGTCCCTCAATACTTGATGTGATGATACAAGAATTAAACCAGAATGTATTAAATGAAACTCGAGAACCCGCTCAGTCTTTATGCGAGGCACAACAAGATGTAGAAATCACCGACCCACTCACAGACATCAATATGGCTATCGCAGATCTTGATCATTCTGAAAGCATTTTAAGCACCATAAATCAATGTCAAGACTTGCTAAATCAAATACCCTCATCCTCTTCAAACAGTGTACCCACGCGGTACGACTCTTTAATCGGAGAACAAAGCCCCGTCATTTCTTTTATCCCTGTCCCGTTCTCAGATATTGATGTTGCTATCGCCGAACTTAATCATACGCAAGCTGTTTTAAATACGATAAGCCAATGTCAAGATTTGTTAAATCAAATACCCGCCAATCCCTTGACCTCAAACGACACGCATTTGCAAACCGAGACCCGACTTGATAATAATCAAAGTGCCCAAAATCAAACGAGCGTCTTTAACGCCATAGACAACGCCGTAAATCGTTTAGAAAATGTCCAACTCGCAACATCCGACCGTCAAAGTCAACAGCGAGGGGGTAATGTAGAGGACATTCGTTTGGAAAATTTAGAACATCAACACACATCGCAGCGAGAAAACTCGTCTCAAAATTCACCCTCGTCGAGGGTGGTGACGCGACCTAGATTTAACAACGTTGAATCCAGCCATCCGCTCAACATCAACATTACCGAACTACATCGAGGTATGGCTGATTTTGGTGAATTTTACGTCAGGGTGTTTACAGAGATGGCGCAAGCGGTGACGAACGTCATTTCACAAGTCGAACGACAAGATGCGGTGCAGCTCGAGTTGAGAGGCGATACTCTGCCTCAAGGCGCGTCCTGCGTCGTGAGCGGAGAGGAGTTTGATTTAACTCACTTACAGTCTTTCCTAGACCGCATTGTGCAATCTAACACGGCCGTTAAAACCGACGGTAATTTGGTATTCACCATCCAACTCGTCAAAAACCCCCGAGGCGGCGGTCGAAGACTCTTGTCTAATACCTTAGACAGCGAGATTATTTTAAAAAAAGCGACGGTCTCTGCGGGTCGTAATCAACGGCCACGACAACCAACTTTGTTCTGCGATTAATTTGGCTCACCTGCTTTACCCCGATATCGTCGATAGCGAAGCATTTGCGCTCGGCAGAGACTTTCAAAGTAAGGTGGGTTTGAACGATTAGACCGCGGTAACGTTCGGCTATTTAGCAAAATTTGAAAAAGTCTCAAACTGCAAAATTGTAGTGTTCTACAGAACCGACGACGCTCGAACGCTCTCTAAATTTGCGACCGACTCACTGAGAAGACAAAAGACGGTGTTTATGTTTCTGTTTGAAAAACACTACTACGGCATAACGAGCCTGAAATCCTTCCTAGGCTCGCCGTACGTGTGCGAGTATTGCTACGCGGGGTACACCTCCGTCGCGTGTCACTACTGCGAGGGACATTGCTCCGTTTGCTCGGACCCCTCCTGTAGCGAGCGAGAGCTCTGACCCATAGTTTGCGTCGGCTGTAACAGAACGTGCCGTTCCGCGTCGTGTTTAGCCAAACACAAAGAGCCCGTAAAGAGGCCCGTGGCTGAAAAATACGTCAGTAATTGCAAGCTGATTAAAAGATGCAAAAAATGCGACATGCTATACTACATCGCTATGAACGGTAACGGTAAACAACACGCGTGTCCAAAAGTCAAATGTAAAATCTGTGGCGTAACCGTAGAAAAAGACAAGAGCGAGGAGCACCTGTGTCACATACAGCGTTTACCCGTCAAGACAAAACATACAGAGAAATTGATTTTCTACGATTTTGAGATGTACGTAGACTCGTCGGGAGTGCACGTCCCTTTTCTGGTGTGTACGAAAACCCTCAACGGCAAAAAGTGGAATGCTCAGGGCGTAGATTGCGCCAAACAGTTTATTTTGCATTTCAGATGACCCGTGTACAGAAAATCCGTCTTTATCGCTCACAACGCTAGAGGATTTGACGGATACATTGTGCTCAACGCCATGCTGTCTCTGAACCTGAAGCCCGAGGCGCTCGTAATGCAGGGAAGCAAAGTCGTACGTTTCACCGACCCCAGTTACAAACACAGATACATCGACAGTCTCAGTTTCTTGACGTGCTGTCTGTCGGCTCTGTCCAAAGCCCTAGGTTTTCCTGATAAAAACAAGGGTTTTTTCCCCCATCGATTTAGCTCCGAGAATCATTTAAAGTACGTAGGCACCTACCCCGAGCCAGAGGCCTACAGCGTCAAACAAATGAGTAGAGAGGGCAAGAGAGAATTTGAAGCGTGGTACGAGATGGTGCGTCACGGCACGTTCAATTTTGAGAAAGAAGCTGTGCGCTACTGTCAAAACAGTTACATGTTTTCAGAAAAACACAAAGTCAAATACTTTTCCTTCTTAAACGAGACCACGGCTCTGATTCAGTGGTGTCACGGCGATCGGTATATCGCACCCCCCAACAAGACAGACAACGTGTTTATCGCGGCATTCACCACAGCCTACGGCCGTCTAAAGTTATACAACTATTGGCATCAATTGCAAAATCGGGTACTTTACCTTGACACCGACTCTAATTTATGTCGCAAAAGAGGGAGAGAAGGGACTCAAACTGGGTAATTATTTGGGAGACTTGACTGACGAGTTGGGGGGCGACACCATACAGGAATTTGCGGCGGCGGGTCCTAAAAGTTACGCCTACTTGACCAGAAAAAACAAACGAGCCGTGCTGCGCGTGAAGGGCATTACTCAGATGCACGAATGTTGTGAAAAAATCAATTTTGACAGCGTCAAAGAGCTGGTAGAAGGTTATCTGCAAAACCACCGTACGGGGGAGAGGGAGGAGGAGGAGGAGGAGGGGTTTATCGAGACTCTTCAACACAGTATAAAGAGGGATAAAAACGGGTTTCTGCTTAAAAATTTGTCATTTTTAAAAACGTTTCGTGTGGTATTTGACAAGAGACGACTGCTTTCCACAGGTGAAACTTTGCCGTTTGGCTATTCAAATGTTTGCCGCAGACCACCGGCCGATTGACTTTGATCCTAGACTGCGAGTGCCTTTCTCATGTCAGATTGTGGGACCCAGCGGTTGTGGAAAAACTTTTTTTGTAAAAAGTGTATTGGAAAACTGTCAAGATGTTTTGTCTCAGGTGCCTGACAATATTGTATGGATATATACTTTGTTCCAGCCTGTGTACGATGAACTGCAAAAGATGAATAAAAAGGTTAAATTTGTCAAAGGCTTGCCTGATTCTTTTGATGATGAGAACCTGTTTCCCCCCGATCAAAGTCACTTGATTATCCTGGACGATGTCATTTTTCAGGCCTCCGACCATCCCGAAGTAGTCAAGATTTTTACATAATACAGACACCACAGGAACATGAGCGTCATGATGTTGACGCAAAATGTTTTTCATCGGGGCAAACACAGTCGGACCATCAGCTTGAACAGTAATTACCTGGTCTTGTTTAAAAACCCAGAGATAGGTTACAGATAAATATATTGGCTCAGCAAATTTTTCCTTTGAGAAAAACTTTTTTTTCAGAAAGCTTTGAAGATGCCACCAGAGATGCTCACGGTTATTTAATCATAGATCTCGCCCCAAATTGTCCAGAACAATACAGACTGAGATCAGGGTTGTTACTGGAGCAGTGGCCCGTCGTCTATCTACCTAAATCAGGGTCTTCCTGAATCGTCATCATCATCATCATCGTCGTCATGTCTGCGCGTTTAAAAAGGAACGCTCCTTTACTGCATCCTTTGTGTCACGCCACGCCTCAGAGGCATAAAGATATTCTTAACCACCCGCTCTTCCGACTTTCTTCAGTCTTTGTGCGAACTATCTTTAAATGTTTTGAAAGGAAACATTCCCCTGACCAGGGCTCAATATCAAAAACTCAAAAGGCAAAAGAAAATTATCAAATTGCTGGCAAATAAAAAAGCCAGCCTAAAAACCAAGTGCCGAGCTCTGATGACTGAGTCCGGAGGGTTTCTATTGCCTCTGCTTTTGGCGGTTGTGCCCATGTTTGGACAGCTTCTAGGAGGACTAATTAATAGGCACTAATCGGAAAGAAAAAGAAAAAAGAAAAAAAAAAGTCTCAAAAGATGTTTCTGGTCGCGCCTCAACAGCTGAGCCGTATGAGTCAGACTTTGGGCAACAACAACAACAACAACAACTACGACGGTGAATCTCAGGCCATGAGACGTACGGCTGAAAATGATTTAGACGCAAAAATGAGGGATATATTAAACGAACGGGGGCTTAATCCTTATGAAAAAATTAAAAAATATAACGCTCTGTTACAAAGATACCTCAACCTGGTCAAACAAGGGGAGGAGGAACGTCGACTTTACCTAAAGACGGCGAGAGGCCTACCTCGCGACTCTGACGAGCCGGAAGAAAAACCGGACGAAAATGAAGAAAAGGACAAGAAGGAGGCAGGACTGGATGAGACGGCTCGCGAGGTACTGCAAAATCTTCCTCAGTGCGACCGCAAAAATGGCGAGTATATTATGAAGAAATTAGTCAAGAGCCAGGACGGGTGGACTCCCAAGGGCAAATTTATTCACGAGGGAAAGATTGTGAGAGGTTCCCATATGACTGACTTGTTTAAAAACTTATCAGTCTCTCATAAAAAGAAATCTCCAATGCCCAAGGGATGGACGGGGTTTTTGAATACCCTGACGGAGCTCAACATACCGATAAGCTCGGTGACCAAACCCGTTGGAGACCGGGGACAAGGCGTTTGCGTCTTCAGCCACGTTGAGATTAAACACAAACAACGAGTAACCCTGGTTAAAATCCTCCCTGTCGATGCCCAGCAGCAAATCTTTCAGGTGTCTTCCCGTGGCCGTATACATGTTGTAAAACTCTCTGACCGACTGGCCTTGGTCAAATTGAGGCTGGAAAGCTATGGCGGGCACCTGTCTGCTGTCCTGACAGAGCGCCAAGTATTCCATATCGTTATGAGCAAAGTTAAAGGGCGACAGGTCACTTTTTCCCGTAAAGGCTTCGTGGTTCACCATAGCCAACACTACATGTATCTACAATATGTAAGACGCGGGCGGAAAAAACGCGCAGATGATACTGACCGCCTGCCTGAAATTCAAATCTTTTTTGGATGTTGTTAACGCTAAAAAGATGTCGCTGTCGACGACTCTAAGATGTGTGTTTAGCTCAGCCCTGAGCTGCTCAAAGTTGGCGTAATATCCCCCTCTGAACCTTCGACGGTTGACTACGGTCTCCTCGTCGGGTGTCGTGGGTTTCTTTCTCCACTCAATGTAGGCCGCGTCTTGAGGAATGTTATGCCACGTGTGCGGGTACGAAATCTCCATCAAGGCCACTTGCCACGGGCCCTCCAAGTCAATGTGTTGCGCCAAGTCGACGTGGAAACTGGAGCCGGTATTATTTTTAAATACATGTGCGCTGGCGTTGGAGGGCAGGGTAACGTAAAACCCCTTGCCGCCTGAGATCTGAGACATGATGAAATGAAATGAATACGAATCTGACGTACGGCGCGCTCTTATAGATTTTTCAGCTCGCCGACCTTGACCCAGCTGTTGAATTTCTCTGGCCAGTTTTTCCAGCGTACCAGCGCTTGTTTTTCTCTGCTGACAATGCGTCGGTCCAAAATTTCTTCCACCGCATAGCTCTTGTCTCACGGTATCTTTACTTTTTGCAGCTCTGCTTCGTAAAACGTACCCCGGATAGGTTCTCCGTCATAATCTTTCAGTTTGTACACAGGGGGTACTCGGGGTACGCACTCGGCCACCGTGAACACCTCGTCGGTATAACTCTGCTCGTATTTCTTATCAAACACGCCTCTCACTTTAGATATTCTCACGAGATCTCCCTGTTTAAAATTCATCTTTAACTTTTCTTGGAAGCTCAGGGGGATCGAGCCGTACAGGTTTTGAAAAACTTGCAGGGTGTTCTCGGACGTCACTTGCATAGGCGTCATTTTTATACTCGTGTGATAGCCGTTATTATAGCTTTTAACCAAGTCCTGCAGGACGTCTACGTACCTGCGGGTATTTTTGGCTGTAAAATATCTCCACAACGTACGGTTAAATCTCTCAATCACCGAGGCCTTCAGATCACTGGCCGCGGTGAAATGTTTAATACCACGTTTATCCATCAGCGCCTTAAAAGTCCTGTTAAAGAATTCTTTACCCGCATCCGTTTGTAACTTTTCAGGGGTCTGACTGTCGTCTAAAACAGAGTCAAACGCCCTAGCGACTTGGGACGCCGTTTTGTTTTTTAGCGCTCGCACGTACGCTTTCTTTGAAAACACATCGATGACCGTCAACAGATATTTAAAACCGTCGTTGTGCTCGGTCAAGGCTTGCATGTCACAGAAGTCCGCTTGAAATTGGTTCAGAGGTCGCGGTACAAAAACCCTATTTCTGGGAAAATGTATTCTGGCAGGTTTATGCAGGGTGTATGCGTCTTGCTCGGCTAAAAATTCTCTGACTCGGTCAGGGTTTACTCTTTTCCCTGTCTCATCTTGTACGGCCCTGCGGAGTCATTCGACTCCTCCTAAACTACCCGGGTGAGACGGGTCGTAATAAACCTTTTTCATGACACGTTTCTCCGACATGTTGAATCAATAATGAACACAACCGCTCGCTTACCAAAACATTTATTTTAAAAGTTATACGAAGTATACATCATTCACACATTTAAGATATACGAGGTATACATGATTCACACATTTAAGTTATACGAGGTATATACATGATTCAAACTTTTAAGATATACGAGGTATACATGATTCAAACATTTAAGTAATACGAGGTATACATGATTCAAACATTTAAGATATACGAGGTATACATGATTCAAAAACATTTAAGATATATGAGCTATATACATGATTCAATCATTTAAGATAAATGAGCTATACACGGTTACAAACAACAACATAGCATTAGGCTAAAGCAGACGAGAGCAAGAGGTCCCGTGGATAATGCGAATATAATAATGCAACCTTCTCAATTCTGTCAAGGTGTCCGCAGGTACGAGACAACACACTGCGTCTGCAAACAAAGCGTACAGAGTAACCAAATGGCTTACGTTTGAGGCATTCATCTCTTTAATAATTTTGCAGAATGCATCGGCCACCGAACCGTCTTTTACAAGTTGCAATGTGGACCATACCAACACATCCCAGGGTGTATGTACAGATTGGGACCTAACTATATCCAACATGCATTCCAGTCGAGTTACTTTAACGTCCCTGTTCAAACCCGTATGATTCACAGTCATTTTGTTTTTAATAACCTGATCCAAAACACGGATTAAATGACAAATGACCACGTGTTCCTCTACACGCGTTACGAGTTTAGTCCAGTAGTGATCCATTTTCACTCTGTAAGCCAAAACTCCAGAGCTTGGTCTACGATTTCAATCTTTTCCTCGTCCCCTTCGGTCATCGTGTTGTAAATCTTGGCGATTGAGTGTTCGATGCGTCTCATCGTCTTAAAGTCATGCAGCAGGAAATCACAAGCGCCCCGGACCCGGTACTCGGACACGCAGAGACGGCAAGTGTTAAGAGCTCGTTGGATGGTAGGGATAAACCGACCCGTCCAAAGTCTTTCCATCAGCTGGGAATGGTGTACCTCGTAAAAATAGTCCGGCGTCTTTTCCAGACATTCGTGCTGACACTGAGTCGGATGGTTGATTTGACACCCGTTGCAGATTTCCTTTCTGTACCGGGCCAAAACATACAGCAGCAGTTTACTCATTACGGCTCTCACCGTATTCAGAAATGCAACAGACAGCACCGAGTCCGTTTCATCGTGCATTCCTTTACAAGGAGGTCCGGTTTGCACGTCTGCAGCGGCGGGAGCGGGCCGTGAAGAAGAAGAACCATTGCTGTCGGGTGAATCGGGCGTTGTTGGAGTTGATGGAGGAGGACTAGGAGGAAAGCCCTGGGAGGGCTGCAGTGGCGGAGAAGGAGAGACCCAACGCCTCAGCGACGGCGGTGCCGAAGAAGGCCTGATATGGCCGGCCTCTGGCGATGAAGGAGCTGGTGAAGGCCTGATAAGGTCGGCCTCTGGCGTTGAAGGAGCTGATGAAGGCGGGAGAGACATGTTTTTCAGAGTCTGTCGGTCGTTTTTTAACTAGTCCGTCCCAGTCATAGCTTTTTTAAACGTATTGGTATGGAGGGAGGGAGGGAGAGAGGGAGGGATTTTTGAAAAAAGGAGGAGTCTTCTAAAACAGCGTTTTTTTCACAAGCATAATGTCTCTAGAGCTCCGACTGCTGGCAAAGAGTTCCTTAATATTTTCCGCATTTTCCTCCATCATTTCCAACCAGTCTGTGAGAGGAATGCGTAATGACGCCTGGAATACGCCGCATTCAGAACTGAAATACTCCAAAACAAATTCGTCCGGGTATTTGTCTTTCAGCGACACCTGACGGCTGGCTCGATAGAACCATCTGTCTGAAGCCGAGCTTTTTGTCTCCCACACGGTGCTGGCCACAGTTTTCTTCTTCTCTGTACCCGGCAGGCTTTCTTTCAGGCCGTGCGAGGAATTTGCTTCTCTCGTGTCTCTTGTCTCAGGCGCTCTAAGATCAGTCAATCCCACCATATTTAACACACTCCAGTCTATTGAGGTGAGTGTTGCTTGGGCCACAAGAGATCCAAAAGTTTCCCCTTTCTCCAACTGATAGAAACACACTTCGTTAGCTTTATAGTTGAACTTGTAACCCCACGCACCTCCGGCATCTAAACTCCATTCCTGCATAAGAGCGGAGGCCGGAGGCATCTGAATGCGTCCGATGTGCCGATGCGGGAGTAGGTGAAAGGTCACCATCCATCATCTTTAAATTTGACAGAAAGTGTATTATTCATTCTCTCTCCTGCCTCGTCTATTCGTATGAAGTGCCTATTTATGGATACGCCAAAGCTAAGGGTGAACTATGTTTTTACAGTCTTGAATAGATATGAATCCATAACCTGAGACACATTTGACAGTGTAGTTGTCAAAGGCTGTAAGCAAGCCCCCCCCCCCCCAACTTTATATTTATCTATTAGTTATTTATTTTACTTGTGCTCTTTGTTTTATATTTTGTATTGCACATGGATTACATTTTTGTACATGTATTGTAATAGATGAGAGAGCACATGCTGTTTCATGATTTAAAATAAAATAAAAATTGATAAGTAAATGAAATTGCATTTATTTTCTACACCTTACTTCTTTAGTATAGGGGATACTTTCTCTTAAACACTTATGGTCTATATGTTTGAACATTTACTTTGGAATGCATCACAAAAATCCATGGGCTACATACATGTTTGCACATTTATACTGTAATGTATGTCATTAAAATATGTAGACTACATGTGTGTAGAATTATTCTGACATGTGTAAAGAATAAATATGTAGACTACATATTTCAACATGTATTTTTGAATGTCTGTCATAAACAAATATCTAGATTACATGTTTGTACATTTTTAAAAATATATATATATATTTTATAAACAAATATCTAAACTACATGTTTGCACATTTATTCTAACATATATGTGATCAAAAATATCTAGTCAACGAATTTCAACAATTTGGAATATATGTCATAAACAAATATCTAGACTAAATGTTTAAGCATTTATTCTGAAATATATGTTCTAAACAAATATCTAGACTACATATTTGCACATTTATTCTGACATATATGTAAAGAACAAATATCTAAACTACATATTCCAACAATTATTTTGGAATATATGTCAAATACAAATATCTAGACCACTTACTTTACCATATATTTAGAAATATATTTCAAAAGCAAATATCTGTTTTACATGTTTGCACATGTATTTCAGAATATAAGTTTAAAGCAAATATTGCAATTGCATATATGTACACATATCATAAAATATTTTTGGCAAATATGTCACATACATGGCCATATATCAGATTTCTGTATGGGGGAGACTGCTGATATTTACCTGCCTAACTGTTGAATTAGACCTACAATATCCACCCCAAATACCACACACACAACAGACTGGCAGTTTTAAAGGAGATATATTGAACCCAGTAAAGATTTTTTTCCACAACACAGTATCTCAATGAAAAAAATAGATTGTGAGTAAACTGTAAACAAAAGTGAGTACTGGATTAAAATACTACATTTATCTATTCAAAATTGGATTCACAATACACAGCTCTATTAAGTACCTTTGTTGTACCACAATTGGCCAATTGAATATTTCGAACAAAAATTAAAAAAAACCTCTCTGACATCTCAGGTATTAAAAAAAAAAAGAAACTGTCCCAAAAGTTCAGATGAATAGAAAAAAATATTAATAAATAACCCATAAAAGAACAAAATGAGTGCACTCAGAAAATCCTACCACCCTCTTTCACAGTGAATGTCCAGGGTGAGTATTGCGATGGGGGGGGGGGTATGGAGATGTGAACGTGGATGACCCCTTTTCCAAAGGTGAGTGACAACCAGGATGGAGATGTAGATGGATGACAGCAGAAAATGGTGGAGGAACCAAGGACCCAATGAAAGACTCTAAAAAAAACCAGCCTACACAGCCATGGAAAATAATTACTCAACTAGCACTTAATAAAAGTCTATTTTGATATATATATGTAAACAAAGTTACTGCTTTACAGTGTCCATTTTACTTTTTTTCCACAAATTCTTAATAGCCATCATATCTCACAGTACACAGAACATGAATTGACATAACATTTCAAAATAAACTCTGCTCATACTGTAACCTATTTACATTAATTTTACCGTTCATGACAGGGCAGGACATCACTCCAAGAGCTAAACACACTCAGATAAGCTGAGCTTATCTGAGTGTGTTTAGCTCTTGGAGGCTCATCTTTAAGTCTTTAGCATTGTGTAACACTTTGCTAGCGAGTTAGCATGCTAATGTAGCTTATTGATTGTTAATCACTGGGAAATCAATTGTTTACAGCTCTAAACAGTTCTACGCTTTCCCACTTGAAGCCACCCAAATTAAAGGGACAGTAACACAAATAACCTGGGGTTTAACTAACCCTGGTTACATACAGATGTAGCAATTACATCTATCACTGTACATCTCAGTGTGTGTGGGTGTGTAGTTGGGCCTCAGGGACATCAATCAATGATGCTAATCTGGTGGAAAGTACCTATCTGAATCCACACAACAAGGTCTGTTGACATGTTTGGTCAATCAGAGATAAAATTGTTAAAACAACAACACAATCAATTTTTTAACAAGGTTTCGCAGAGCATCAGTGTGTGTTTGTCATTGCTGCTTTGTTTGGCGTAATACATGACCTCAGATGTATCACTGAGAAGCTGTAGAATGTGAAAACACCAGTATCCAAACTCTTCACATTCACTGTGCCTACAAAGGCTCTGTTGTCTCCCACACACACACCCTTGACTCATAACACTCCAAGCTACATACTCTGTCCTCATTGTGTCTCTACTGGTGTGGTCTCAAACAAACCCTAACTGTGCTCTGATTGCTGTGCCACAGTAGCATATTAAATAAGCAGGAAGGATGACGCATTGCAAATGATCTCCAAACAAAAGTATGGAGCCACAGTTGCTGGACATAACACTGATTTTAGGAATGCTGACTGATTCACTTATATAATGGCACTGGAGATGCAGTCACACAGTGCATTAAAAAAAAAATTGGAGCTGCATGCAGGGTCCAAAATTAACTTCTTTAGCTCACTTGGCAACCTGGCTGGTAGATTAATAAAAATTTACCAGCCACACTGACTTTCACCAGCCAAAAATAACAAATAGTGGGGTTGAGCCGAATACTCAGATGAAAAGAGTATCAAGTACTAAGAGTACGTCATTATCTGTATCTGTATCTGTATCTGTGCTTGGAATCTGGGTTGATCAGAAATAGCGATATTTATTATTTATTGGTTTTGACCACTCAAAATGCTTTTTACACTATCAGTCACAGTCATCCATTCACACACTGGTGGCCACAGCTACCATACAAGGTGCCAATCTATTTTTAATGCTCTCACACACTGATGGCACAGCCATTCGGAGGAATTCGGGGTTCAGTACCTTGCTCAAGATACTCCTCAAGGAGGAGCTGGGGATCAAACCACTGATCTTCCTATTAGTGGACAACCCACTCTATCTTCTGAGCCACAGCCACCTATTTCTTGAAAACTATTCACAGAACAATCCAAGCTGCACCTCAGATCATGTTTTGATCACAAAAGTAAGAGTTGGAACATAGGTATCTAAATAAGGATGTTCCTTCATCAGGAGTCCATCAGTGAGCTCACAGCCACCTGTGTTTGACCTTTGATAACCAAAATTTAATCAATTCATCCTTGAGTTCTAGAGAACATTTGTGCTAAATTTGAGAAAATTTCTTTAAGGCCATCTTGACATTAGCCTGGCGTTGCCAGACCCAATTCGCAAAATGCGAATGGGTCTGGACACGGACTGTACATTACCTCTATTCCTGAGGGACGGTATCAACGGCTGTCACTCAAAGTACCCCTTCACGCAGTTGGAAAGATGGAAAACCAATCAGAGAAAACAAAACGTGTGACATAGGCTAGCACAACGCCACTGTAAATGGATCAGCAAGCAAGTGCAGCGTGCAGCGGAGATGAGCTGTGATGATGTCTGGGAAAGAGTGTTGCCGTCTTTGCGGATTTCCTCCTCACTGTGGACTCTGAGTTGCATGGCTGTGATTCCCAGCTTGGTTGCTTTCCAGACCTGCTCCTAGCAACTAGCGAAGAAACAACAATAGCCACTGGGTTTTTACTGAGTCCCATCTTTTTCCCAATCAGTGGAGCCAGTTGGTAAATTAAACTTTGACCAAACCCTGTAAGAAGGACGGCAAACACATCCTTTTTTCAGTAAAAGCTTTCAGTGCAGCCGTTTGCTCTGCTTTTAAAAAAAATGTACATTTCAGTTTGTTCAATACATTTACCATAACAGTTTCAAAATCAGTAGCCATGTTGGTTGTTTACGAAATGCATTCACTCCGCTCCTTGTCCCTCCTATTGTGATGACGTGATTTCAAATAACCCGCCCCAAAGTAATAATCGGTTGTGATTGGCCCAGTAAGCCAAAACTGATGCCAGAATTTGCGTTTATTTTTTTATTTTTATTTTATTTAACCTTTATTTAACCAGGCAGAATCATTATAAGAACGAGTTCTTATTTACAATGATGGCCTGACAAGAGGCACAAGCTTCTTGGGGGGGAGGGGAGAGAGGGCTGTGAAAGAAAAAGGATTGGTTAAAAAGACATTAGCACAGCACAGAGCACAACTATACAGACATGTAGCAGGACATCAACAGAGACAGCACACAAGCATGGCTATGCGGACAAATAGCAAGAGAGTGACAAAGATAGAAAGGGTTAACAAACATCTATTCAGTCATACAGGTATACAGGCAAAGCAGTGGGGGTTAATAGTGAAGATTATTTACAACATCACAACACAAAAAACATAAAAACAAAGTTAATAACAGGATTATTTGCAACAACATATCACAAAAAAAGGAGCCTAGGCCAACGGCGGCAGGTATGTTTATGACTCCATGACCAGACTAATAGAATATGAGCTTGTGAGATCAGGATGGTTTCACCAGGCTATCTTGACATATCACATTAACAAAAATGAGATGGACACAAGATCACAGTGACCAACAAAATCTATTAAGTTCATCCTTGAGTCCAAATGGACATTTGTGTCAAATGTGAAGAAATCCCATCAAGCCATTCATGGGAATGGGATGTACTTGCATATGTGTGTTTGCAGGATTTTTAATGAAATGTGGGGCCTTAAGGTTTGTAGTTGGTAATCTGACTTAGACCCTTCCAGACAGCTTTACTAACTCTCTAAACCTGTCCCTGTCACTGTTTCTACTTCTAAACTCTGTGAACCAGGGTTTTTCATTATATCTCACACTGGTGTATGCTGGTACACAGCAGTCCTCACAGAGGCTGATGTATGAGGTAACAGCTATTGTGTATTCATCCAGACTGTTGGTATTAGTCCTGAAAACATCCCAGTCAGTACAATTCAAGCACACTTAATAATCCTCCACAGCTTCACTGTTCCACTTTTTTTGACTTTTTGACTATGACTTTAGTTGGTTCATAGAGCTTTAAGTTCTGCCTGTATGCAGGAATCAAGTGGACAATGATGTGGTCAGAGTGTCCCAGTGCAGTACAGAGGGTGGCATGGTAGGCACCACTGAGTGTAATTGGAAGATCAGTGGTTCGATCCCCAACTCCTCCAGTCTGCATGTCGAAGTATCCTTGACCAAGATACTGAACCCCAAATTGCTCTCGATGATGCTTCCATAGCGTTTGTTAAAAACTGAGTAGCAGGTGGCACCTGGTCACGGACTGCATTTTTTCATCTGCGTAATATTGCGAAAATTAAGCCTATTCTGACCCGAAAAGATGCAGAAAAATTGGTCCATGCTTTTGTTACCTCTAGACTGGATGACTGTAACTTCCTATTATCAGGTAACTCTAATAAGTATTTAAAAACTCTCCAGCTAATTCAGAATGCAGCGGCATGTGTACTAACAGGAACTAAGAAACAAGATCATATTTCTCCTGTTTTAGCTTCTCTGCACTGTCTCCCTGTTAAATCCAGAATTGAATTTAAAATCCTACTGTTCGCTTTATAAAGCTCTAAATGGTCAGGCTCCATCATATCTTAGAGAGCTCATAGTGCCCTATTATCCTACCAGAACACTGTGCTCTGAGAATGCAGGGTTTCTTGTGGTCCCTAAAATCGCAGGCACCGTCTCCACATTTAAGACTAGACTTAAGACTTTCCTCTTTGATAAAGCTCATAGTTAGGGCCGGCTCAGGCTTGCCTTGTACCAGCCCCTAGTTAGGCTGACTTCGGCCTAGTCTGCCAGGGGACCTCCTATAATACACCGGGCACCTTCTCTCCTCTCTCTCTCTCTCATGTCCTGTTACTGCATCTTGCTAACTCAGCCATACTGTATGTCACTAACTCGGCTTCTTCTCCAGAGCCTTTGTGCTCTGCTATCTCGCAGGTTAACTTATAACGCAGCGGTGCCTGGATAGTGTGACGTGTGTGGTTGTGCTGCTTCCATGGTCCTGCCAGATGCCTCCTGCTGCTGCTGTAATCATTAGTCATACTTCTACTGTTATTAAACACAAATGATTATTGTCACATACATATACTATCAAATATTAATATTTACTTTCAACATATTGAAAAAAATAGCCAGAATCAGAATTATAATATTATTACTTTCAGTAATGTTGTTGTAAACTACTGTCATTACCGTCTGTCCTGCATCTCTCTCTGTCTCTGTCTCTCTTTGTCTCTCTTTCTGTCTCATTGTGTCATACGGATTACTGTTAATTTATTTTGTTGATCTGTTCTGTACGACATCTATTGCACGTCTGTCCGTCAAGCAAGTCATGCAAGTATATTTACATTTACTCATCTTCTTTACTACTGACATGCAACAATGTGCCTTAGAGATAAACTGTAACTTCTGGCCTTCTGATTTTGTTTCTCTTGCATGCAAAGCTGTCACCACAGAATTAATCAGAAACATGGCACAAAAGACCTAATTATTGCTTTTACCCTCCAAAATTATTCATCACATACAATTAATGTGGACTATGTCCTTCTAAAAGCATATTGAACTTGTTTATGTAGTTTTAGGAACTCAGTGTGAATTATCCAAACAGGTGCCCAAACATTAAAAGCAACTGTTGCCTCATAGCACTTAGCAAATAACATATTAATGACAACAGAAACAAGCACTTAAAAGCACCACTTCATTTTAGAATAATATTTCCATTTTCCATTACACTTAGCAAGGGTAACTTTATAGGTCACCAAACCCCAGTATTACCTTGTGTACTCACTGCAGGCATACAGCCTGTATGCCTGCAGTGAGTACTGCAGTACTCTAATTGCAATCAGTTGAAATTAATGGAAAGGAAAATACATTAAAATAAATGTGGATATGTGGAGTAAAATGCAGAAGGAAAGTAGAGGGTAAATCACTGCTCATCATCAAACCTTTACTATTGCTAACTTGATGTTATTCATGTTCCCAGGACATTCTTCCAACTGTGTTTTAAGAGATATTTTTGTTCATCTGACCACTTATTCTAGCCATAATCAATTCTCCCTCTACATCTGGTCAAGTGCCTGAGTATTTCAAATTAGCAGTATTTCAACCATTCCTTAAAAAGCTGTCGCAAGACCCATCCATTTCAGATAACATTCATCCAATATCCCAAATTCTGTTCTTGGCCAAGGTGGTCAAAGAAGTGATAGCAGATCAGCTCTGATTACATTAGCAACAATGGTCATACTGTTAAAAGATCCTCTCAGGGTTCTTAACACTCTTCTTTTGGCAGCTGACAGTGGTCAAACATCAAGTGCCGTAGTCACAAACATTCTGAGAATACTCTCAGAGACTGAACTGATTTAGCTTAAAAAATTCTAGCAAAGAGTCCTAGCTTAGGAGTAATTTAAGAAAGTTCTCAGAGCAACTCTGAGCAAGAAAGTGACAGAAACCTTTACCTCAGTGAGGAGGTATGGATGACACATTATTTTAACAGATTGGTTGATTGGTGATTGGTTTTCCTTTTGGAGCCTGCCAGGTGTGGACACCCGGTGGAGATAAAATTAACTGTATCACTGAACAATATGTGACTGTGAAAGTGTTGTCACTCTTAGTGTGATCAATCTGCTGATGGAAGGCTGATGCTGGATTCACACTGGACTCGGAAGTGTCCCAATATGTTAATTGTTATGCAACAGCCTTTCTGCAGTCGCCTGGCCGCTCCCACCAGAAGCCCATGTCTCCGCGCTGGTCAGCAAACACTTTTCCTCTCTGCTCCATTTAAATCGCATGTTGAGCTCTCTCTCTGTCTGCCTGCGTGTTTGTGTGTCTGTGTCTGTGTGATTGCGTGTGTGTGTGTGTGTGTGTGTGTGTGCGTGAGTGAGTGTGTGGCTCTGCTTGTCTCTCTTGCTTTCCATTTAGACACAACAGACCAATATGGGATGGCATAGGATGCATGTTATGTCAATTATTTTTTAACTGAGTTACTACTCCAATGATTCATGTTGTTAAATTCACAATTGAAAAACCTGTTTCATTGACTGTTTATACTGCCATTGACTGCGGACTCCTTACTCTGCACAACTGGCCAATAGAGCTGCAAGTTTTCCAGAAATTGGCTCCACTACAGTAACAACAAGCTCTAATGTCTGTTAGAGGCCTCATTTTGGTCTTTGTTGTCGCTCAAAAACTGACATTCATTAAAAAAAAAAAAACAAAACAAAACAAAAAAAACAAAGTTTGTCTCATTTTGAAGCGGAGCAAATTAATTTCATATGCGAAGATCCACTAAAGTTGGACATGATACTCGATCAATAAATCCCCACTGTTAGTCCTATTCAAATGTAGTTATTGTTATTTGGCATGGTCATTGTTATTCCCCTTTGTTTTGTTGTGTTTCCTTGTGTTTCCCCTCCCTTGTTGTATGTGGGTGTGGCACTCTTCCAGAGATGGGACCAAGTCACACATGTGCAAGTCTCAAGTAAGTCTCAAGTCTTAACCTTCAAGTCTCAAGTAAGTCCCAAGTCATTTTTTTTCTTGGGCAAGTCAAGTCAAGTCACAGGCTATGTCAAGTCAAGTCAAGTCCTGTAATAGGTCAAGTCAAGTCCAAGTCAATTCACCTTATTATTGTAATTTTACCTGCAGAATCTGATCTTAATAAAGTGAAAAGACAAGATATAAGTAACTGTCAGTAAACATTGACTTCATCGCTGCAATGTTTACTTTGCAGGGATGACCCCCATGCATGCGCGCACGCACACGCGCACACACACACACACACACACACACACACACACTAACCAAGGCAGCGGCCAAAATCACCCATTTAGCTCATTTAACCCTGTGTTGCTCGTTCATAAAATGTACAGCCGGTCTTGTGATGAACCTGTCGGAATGTTCGCTCACGTTTTCTGGGGTTAATGTTAGCAAATAAATTTAAAAAACAAATTACACCAAACCGACCCACCCCCCCCACCCCACCCCCGTATCGTATCAAGCTAATGTTAGCTAACTACCGACAAACCAGATAATATTAGCTAATTGACAAGCACTTACTGGGCAGAATGGCTCTTCAAATGACGAACAAAGTTTGAAGTTGTTGCCTGGCTGTCCGAGATGTTTATGCCGCATGTCTTGCACTGTGCTGTTCGTCTTTTGCCGTCATAATGGTAATTCCGAAAGCTGAAGACGATGACTCTCGGTACGCCTCCCGCTGACATGTTGATGCCTATGTGATATAAGAGGGCCTGTTTCTCCAGTAAACACGTAAGGTACATAGAGAGGGCATGACTGATTGACAGGGTAGTGATCCAATCATGATAACGCCATTCTCAGCCTGCGCTCCTACCGGGTAATCAACATTATTTTTTAAATTAATTTATTAATTTTATATTCTAACCGAAAACATGATGTGAATAACACTCAAGTCATTCAAGTCATCATGTCTCAAGTCAAGTCAAGTCCCGAATCTTTAACTTCCAAGTCCGAGTCAAGTCTCAAGTCTTTTATTTTTTGTCAAGTCAAGTCACAAGTCATCAAAACAGCGACTCGAGTCGACTCGAGTCCAAGTCACAATGACTCGAGTCCCCATCTCTGCACTCTTCTACTCTATCCTGGCTCCGGATTACCATTGATCATCCACACCTGCATCTCATCAAGCTCATCAGGCTCTAGTCCATCTACTGTGGCCATTCATCCACTCATCATCAGGTTGTTCACTTAGCTACAGTGGTTGTTACTTGTTCAGGCTGCTTCTTTTATTCAAGTTTTTGTGCATTTTCTCCTCAAGTGTTTTTGGTCTGCCTAATCCTGTTCTCGATGTCCAGGATCACCCTCATCAGTCTGCCTCTTCAACTGCCTGCCTGCTCTCACTCTGCACTTCCATTCATTTACCACATTACTACCTCCGCGCCTCGCCTCACCCTTTCCTGCCATTACCCAATGCTCTCTCCCCTCTGTCTCAGCTTGCCATCCCTGAGCCCATCTCCCCCCCCATTCCCCCTTTTCCATACAATAAATCCATTTCATTCTGTTCTTTACCTGAGTCTGCATTTGTGTCTTTCTTAAGAATTGTGTGTGTGTGTGTGTGTGTGTGTGTGTGTGTGTGTGTGTGTGTGTGTGTGTGAAAGAGAGAGAGAGAGAGAGAGAGAGAGAGAGAAAGAGAAAGAGCAAGAGAGAGAGAGAGAGAAAGAGAGAGAGAGAGAGAGAGAGATGATGTTGATGAAGAAAGAGATTTAGATTGTTCACAGCAGTTTGAAGGTATCATTATTTTGAAGAAGTGGAACTAAAAGAAGACACTTAATACAATTTGGTTGTTAAGTCTGATGTGGCGCGTGACGTAATACCCATTTCTGGGTCCAAACCATGGAAACCATCCTTTGCATTAGCAAAACAACAATGGCGGAACTGGTCAATTTGTTCACTATAACATCTTTCTTTAGCAAGTCATCAGTCAGGGTTAAAAAGGGGCTAAATTCATACGAATCCAACAGAGTGGTTAGTGTAAGTGTTTTACTGGGCGGTATAGTCAGGAGTAGCGTGCAGGCATCAATGAAAAAGAAGGTTTATAAAGTTGAGGTGAGTTAGAAGTTAGCGACAGGTTAGCTAGCAAGTTGATATCTAAAGATACTATGCCATGTTCTGGCTGAGGTGTTTCTTGAATAAAAACGTATAGGACTGCTATTATTCTGGACATAAATGAAGATTAATAAGAAAATATGTACCAGTCAGGTTTGGAGAGTTAGTGAAGTCGTCGTCGTCGTCCTCCGCTTATCCGGGTCCGGGTCGCGGGGGCAGCAGCCTCAGCAAGGAAGCCCAGACAGTCCTCTCCCCAGCCACTTCCATCAGCTCTTCCGCGGGAACCCCGAGGCGTTCCCAGGCCAGCCGGGTGATGTAGTCCCTCCAGCGTGTCCTGGGGCGGCCCGAGGTCTCCTCCCGGTTGGACATGCCCGAAACACCTCCCAAGGGAGGCGTCCGGAAGGCATCCTTACCAGATGCCCGAACCACCTCAACTGGCTCCTCTCGATGTGGAGGAGCAGCGGCTCTACTCCGAGTCCCTCCCGAATGTCTGAGCTCCTCACCCTATCCCTAAGGCTGAGCCCAGCCACCCTGCGGAGGAAACTCATTTCGGCTGCTTGTATTCGCGATCTCATTCTTTCGGTCACTACCCAGAGCTCGTGACCATAGGTGAGGGTTGGAACGAAGATCGACCGGTAAATCGAGAGCTTCGCTTTCTGGCCAAGCTCCCTTTTCACCACAACGGACCGGTTAAGCGCCCGCATCACTGCTGACGCTGCCCCAATCCGCCTGTCAATCTCCCGCTCCATCCTACCCTCACTCGTGAACAAGATCCCGAGATACTTAAACTCCTCCACCTGAGGAAGGACCTCCCCCCTGACCTGGAGTGGGCAATCCACCCTTTTCCGGCTGAGGACCATGGCCTCGGACTTGGAGGTGCTGATTCTCATCCCAGCCGCTTCACACTCGGCTGCGAACCGCCCCAGTGAGAGCTGGAGGTCACTGTTCGATGGAGCTAGGAGGACCACGTCATCCGCAAAAAGCAGGGACGAGATTCTCCCCTCACCGAACCTGACACCCTCCACCACTCGGCTGCGCCTAGAAATTCTGTCCATAAAAGTTATGAACAGAACCGGTGACAAAGGGCAGCCCTGGCGGAGTCCAACCTCACCGGGAACAGGTCCGACTTACTGCCAGCCACGAACCAGACTCATGCTCCTTCGGTACAGGGACTGGATGGCCCTTAGCAAGGGGCCACCCACCCCATACTCCGGAGCACCCCCCACAGGATGCCCCTGGGGACACGGTCGTAAGCCTTCTCCAAATCCACAAAACACATGTGGACTGGTTGGGCGAACTCCCATGCCCCCTCCAGCACCCTGGCGAGGGTAAAGAGCTGGTCCACGGTTCCGCGTCCGGGACGAAAACCACATTGCTCCTCCTCGATCCGAGGTTCAACTATCGACCGGACCCTCTTCTCCAGCACCCTGGAGTAGACCTTACCGGGTAGGCTGAGGAGTGTGATCCCCCTGTAGTTGGAACACACCCTCTGGTCCCCTTTCTTGAAAATGGGGACCACCACCCCGGTCTGCCACTCCAGGGGCACTGCCCCCGATGTCCACGCAATGTTGCAGAGGCGTGTCAGCCAAGACAGCCCTACAACATCCAGAGCCTTGAGATATCCGGGACGAATCTCATCCGCCCGGGGCTCCGCCGCCTTGGAGTTGTTTCACCACCTCAGCGACTTCTGCCCCAGAAATTGGACGACCCGCCCCCGAGACCCCCGTCTCTGTTTCCTCACTGGAATACGTGTTGGTGGGATTGAGGAGCTCCTCAAAGTATTCCTTCCACCGCCCGACAATGTCCCCAGTTGACGTCAGCAGCTCCCCGCCCCCACTGTAAACAGTGTGAGCAAGTTGCCGCCGGACGGTTTGCCAGAACCTCTTTGGAGCCGATCGATAGTCTTCCTCCATGGCCTCACTGAACTCCTCCCACGCCCGAGTTTTTGCCTCCACGACTGCCGCCGCCACGCTCCGTTTGGCCTGCCGGTACCCGTCAGCTGCTTCCGGAGACCCACAGACCAACCATGCCCTGTAGGCCTCCTTCTTCAGCCTGATGGCTCCCCTCACCTCTGGTGTCCACCAGCAGGTTCGGGGATTACCGCCGCGACTGGCACCAGCGGCCTTGCGGCCACAGCTCGCGACCGCCGCCTCAACAATGGCAGAGCGGAACAAGGCCCATTCGGACTCAATGTCCCCCTCCGCCCTCGGGACGCGGTTGAAGCTCTCCCGGAGGTGGGAGTTGAAGATCATCTGGACAGGTTCTTCCGCCAGGCGTTCCCAGCAGACCCTCACTGTTCGTTTGGGCCTGCCAGGTCTGCGCGGCGTCTTCCCCCACCATCTGATCCAACTCACCACCAGGTGGTGATCAGTTGACAGCTCTGCTCCTCTCTTCACCCGAGTGTCCAGAACATATACGACTACAAAGTCGATCATTGACCTGCGACCTAGGCTGTCCTGGTGCCACGTGCACCGATGGACATCCTTATGTTTGAACATGGTGTTAGTTATGGCCAAACTGCGACCCGCACAGAAGTCCAATAACTGAACACCACTCGAGTTCAGATCGGGCAGGCCGTTCCTCCCAATCACGCCCCTCCAGGTCCCACTGTCATTGCCCACATGAGCGTTGAAGTCCCCCAGCAGAACAATGGAGTCCCCGGTTGGGGCACTGTCCAGCACCCGTCCCAGGGACTCCAAAAAGGGTGGGTACTCTGAACTGTTGTTCGGTGCATAAGCACAGACAACAGTCAGGACCTGTTCCCCGACCCGAAGGCGCAGGGAAGCAACCCTTTCGTCTACCGGGGTAAACCCCAACGTACAGGCAGAGAGTCTGGGGGCTATCAGAAAACCCACCCCGGCCCTACGCCTCTCACCCCGAGCAACTCCAGCGACGGCGAGAGTCCAACCCCTCTCAAGGACTAGGGTTCCAGAGCCGGAACTATGTGTCGAGGTGAGGCCGACTATATCTAGCCAGTAACGCTCAGCCTCTTCCACAAGCTCCGGCTCCTTCCCCGCCAGAGAGGTGACATTCCATGTCCCAAGAGCCAACTTCTGTAACCGAGGATCGGACCGCCAAGGCCCCCGCCTTGGTCTGCTGCCCAATCCACATTGCACCGAACCCTTCTGGATCCCTCTACGGGTGGTGGGCCTGCAGGGGGACGAACCCATGTAGCCGGTTCGGGCTGGGCCCGGCCGGACCCCATGGGCGAAGGCCCGACCACCAGGCGCTCGCCCACGGACCCCAACCCCAGGCCTGGCTCCAGGGCGGGGCCCCGGTAACCCTCCGGGCCGGGTACACTTGTCCTTGATCATAACCATCATGAAGGGTCTTTTGAACCGTTCTTCGTCTGACCCTTCGCCCAGAACCAATCTGCCATGGGAAACCCTACCAGGGGCAAAATGCCCCCGACAGCATAGCTCCTAGGGTCATTAGGGCACTCAAACTCCTCCACCACGATAAGGTGACGGTTCTCGGAGGAGAGTTAGTGAAGTTATGGTAAATTTAGTTAGTTAGTTAGCAAGCTAAGTAGCAAGTTGATATCTAACAATGATAACACATGTTCTGGCTGAGGTGTTTAGTGAAGTTAGCATTGCACTGTGTTTTAGATGTGTTAGGGTGAGTGAGGGTAAATTCTCATCACAACAGGTGCATGTTGAGAATCAGACTGTTAGGTTCAGCACCTGCGAGTGCCCAATCGTCAAAGACAAGTGCCATCATATGGCAGCACTGTTGATTTGGGTGGAGAAAAATGTGTCCCGCACCAATGTGGAATATTTGTGGAAGAGGCCAAAGACACCAAAAACAGATTACATCACAACCAAGAGAGTGTCTGAGATGGCACCATCCACAACACAAGGTTAGTACACTCAAAAAAATTATTCTGACCCCTAGTAAATGTTACAAGTTTTATTTTGTTGATTTTAAGGTGTTATTGAATCCTACTTATCTTTTTTGATTAATTTTAACAAGTTAATTTCACTCAATTAAAAGTAATTAGAAAAATTTAATAATAACAATTTAATTCCCACATACTGTTCTGTCTGCATGTGCGGCTGACACATGCTGCCACTTTTCTGTGAGCGGAGATTGTTTTTCAAGCTTGTCCGTTGCTCCTTGAATGCTGAGTATCCAAGGCTCTGCATTTTCGGTAAGTAAGCAGTTTATACTGATGAGTATATTCTATTTTTTACTTAACATGGTTTTGATAGAAAAAAAAAACAGTAGTTAGCTAATGCTGGCTGTGGTGTGTATTGATAAATTAACATTAAGCTAGCTATAGTTGCTAGCTTAGTTGTGTAGTAGCCTAAATGGAACGTATCTTCAACATTAAAACCTTACTTGAAGTAAGTTTACCTTAGCTCTCAAATGAAATGTGTGGTGAATTCAGTGTTTTTTGTTTTAGTGTGTGGACATAAAAGCAAACGTATTTACTAATGTTAACCGACTTTAGAGCTTCACATCCCACACTGTCGTCTCGACTTGTAACTTAAAGTTGGACTGGCCAAGACGAGCTGCATGTTGTCTAATATTGCCAGTGTGGTAAGATAAATAAATTACAGTAGTGAAACTACATTAGCAAAAGGTGCTTAAGGTGCTCTAACAGCAATAAGTTTGTTTTAACGGCAGCCTTGCAGCCGAGCCCGACCGCAAGGTAGGTTACAGCAGCAAGCTGTCATTCATTCAAAGCATAGGCAACAACGCTGAGTGGTGGCACAGCAGCAGCAATTTGCATTCTGAAAGGTCTTTAGTCTTTAGTCTGTGTTCACCAGGAGAAGCAAAAAATAATCACCAGACTGTGCTTTATGAGAAAACAGTAAGTAAAAATAATGTATGCAGTATGCACGTTGTCAACAGTCAACATGAAGTTGCGGAGAGAGCAGCGGTGCACATGTCCCTTGAATCGGGTTTTAGGTTGCCAGGTTGCGGGGACAGATAAGTTGACATTTGATGTATTGTGTGTCAACTAGGGACTGATAAACAAAACATGGATCCACGTGTGCCTCATAGTAGAGCTTGAGGGCCATGCAGATTATGGCGTTTGCACGGGAGAAACAGTCAAACGGGAGGGTGCGGGGAGATGGCCTTGGGACACGGGAGAAACATGGGAGAAACCCGGGAGAAACGGATGGTGTGTACGTCTGGTTTAATGACGTTAAAGTTGTACTCAGGTCTGCAAGGGCGTGCTGACGTCCTGCGACTCCACTCTTCTCTTTACTGTTGAGTATGTTCTCAATTCCCCAGACAGTATGCATACGTCTCGCCGACGTCGGCACGATGAATAAAGTTGCATCGGCAAGACGTATTATGGAGAGCGTTTGCTCATTGGGAAGACGTCGCCGAGACATCGGCATTTGGTAAAAAATGCCCTCCAGACGATGTTTGGACGATGAATCAAAGATGCTCAGTGCAGCCCCTCTACAGCTTTTATACGACCTTTATTTAGGTCGGATCATTCAATTAGTATAAATATCTCCATATCCATAGTCGAAATTAACATGTATTTACTTAAAATGTGATAGGAATATGGCAATATCATAACAAAAAAACAATATGCTTGACCACTAAATAGCTTTGTAATATTGTGTGTGGATAAAATAAAGAGACAGGTACGATTCAAGTTCGTGATCATAAATTTATTTCCAGCAGCATATCCAAAAGAGCCCCAGCACAAAAAGGATAAACAGAACAGAAAACATATGGCAGGTCGGGAGACGAACACAGGCAGCAGGGTCTGGATTGCTGGGAGACGCAGTCTGCAGGGGAGCCCGGGTTGTTCATTGTGGATTGAGGAGCAGTTACGTGTCCAGTCCGTGCTCCTCATCCTTATAACAAGTCCCCATCCTCACTCCTCTGTCCCGCAAACACTATTGTGGGTGGAGGAAACAGAGAAAGTGCACAAAATTACGCTCTGGTATATCCAACCAGCTCTGACAGAAGCACACAGACCTTTTTCTCCCCGGGTCGTGCCGGTCTCGTGGGGTCGGATATAACATCTTTTGTATGTTAGAAATCATAATTGTTTAATCCTTGTTTTTTCTGGATCCCGATAAACACACAGACACAAACACTACAGCTGTTCCAGTTGTCATGCTGGCTGATCTGTGTAAGACGATCTGACAGCTGTGATTCCATCCTACGCGCACTTAGAGATTTATCGGGCTTTACAATTCTAATAATAATTCATTTTTTCCTTATTAGTGAGATTAAGTTTAAAGATGTGCGCACGCGACTGTTCAACATATATGAAGGTGTTTTGCGATTGTGATGTGTGTGCGCCTCAGCTGTGTGCGAGACACACACGTACACGCCGTTAACATATTTACACTTAATTGCTGATAGAAAATATGTTTAAAGGACACTTTACTAATCCACACTCCTGTATTCTGCGGTTCCTCCGCTGGTGCGAGCCGAGGCTGCCAGAGCGAGCCTCGCGTAATAACAAAGCAATAAATAGTAGGCTAGTAAGATCAGTCAATTAGAATATGCGCTTTGTGTTAATTAATAGTCTGTGTTGTGTTTTACCGGCGCACAACACGCACACACATATCTGCTGCATGTTTTATGACAGTAAACTGTCGCCCTACATTTTTTTCTGAATATATTTTAATGTGTTCTGTGTTTAAAAAGATAAATAAATAAAACATTTTCAGAAATGGTCTTGATTACATTTCCCGGGAATCCACACACCTCACTGGCAGGACAGGACGGCAGTTTGACAGCCCGAGGATGGTGGAAGTGGACAGTGTTTGTCATTTCCATATAATTTTTTGTCAAAGCCACAGGGAGCCACTCAGAAGATCAAAGAACCACATGAATAGGGCTGCACCTTATGATTTTTTTAAATTATTTGATCCACTAATCGGAGGATTATTTTTAATCATTTCATTAATAAAATAATTAATTTACCTAAAATAAATATCAAACAAACTCTCATTAATATTTCAGTATTTTATTCAATTAATATCCACAGACACATAGCTCATTAGAATAATAATGGTGACATCTTTTAAAGTTAGTCTGTAAAGTTAGATTTCCACCATATCTATTAGACTCGCGGCCGCGGTACTTTCCAAGGTGCTAATGCGCTGTCCAAGGTGCTGATCCCGACTATGTTCATTGGTTTGTTTGTTCGGTACTGTTTTATGGTTATTTTCTGTAGTTATTTTTGCACAATTTCGTACTTCGTAGTTTGACAGAGTCCATAAATAGCCTTTTGGAGATGTGTGGATTAATATTTTCCCGAAAATTACATTTTCTATCCTGGAAACAGAGGCGCTCTATCCCGATGTATGTATGTATGTTCCCAACCTCAACACTTTAGTGTATTTTCTGCTGATATTAATAATTATTATTGAGGAAGAAGATCACCATTTCAATATTAATCAACATTATTATGAACATAAAATAAAATTGTATGCATTCCCTGGAGAATTTGGCGTCTTTCTTCAGTGAGGTTCACTTTGTGCCACAGCCAGCTCATGGTAAATCCATCACATGCAGTATTTCATCCCGATAGGTTTTGGATTAAGTATAAATCCAGTGATCTTTAAGCTCCGAGCTTCACCTGGGATTTTATCTGAGATTCTAAAAGTTGCAGCAAACATAAATCCAGCGGATTTTATCCATCCAGCGCAGCGCACAGTTTGCATCTTCATTGTTTAATATTTTGAACTATTTCCACACAAAGCTGGTGGCAGACAGCGTGTTATGTCTCATTCAGATGGTAGAGACAAAAGTTATTGTATTAAGTGAATTCATAACATGCTTGAATTCATGGCGATTTGTGATCGTTAACCAATTAATAAATGCACCCGGTGTACTCAGCTGGTAGCTAATAGGAGCCAGAAAACACGCACACACACAGCCCGAGCTTGATCGTACATAGCTGCCGAACTCCAGACCGCTCTGGAGGAGAGGCGGAGGCAGAGTGGAGCTTTTAGGCAAATAAACATCGCGAGTCACGATTCTGTTCGGATTCGACTTCATGAAAGCACAGATGTACAAAGAAGGGAGGGGGGACTGTAAAATGGAGGGTCATGACAGAAACAACTGGAGTCTCTTGCGCTTTCCAGTGATGGTGCACTAAAACACATCCTGAGGCGGATATTAGCTTTACTTCCAGTACGAACACACCAACAATAACCCATAACCAGTACCGAACCATGAGAAACTATTCTACCGGGCCATGTTAAATAAAGGCACAAACCCAGCGCTTCCCTTCGTCAGCTGCCAGTTAACCACTAGCTCCGCAGCTGTACAAACACCGAAGCCGGATACTAACAGCTAACGCTAACTAACGTTACCTGACCCTTTCCCGAATTCAACATTAATTTATTATCCAGAAGGGGATTGTTCATGTGTTGGAAAGACTTATAACTACCTAGCAATGGCGTTTGCTAATCGCTAGCTAGCTAGCAAGCTTGTTAGGAGTCGGTGTCTGACCTCTTCACCTTCACCAGCACACCCGGTCGGGACTAGCAACTTTATTGAATGTCATATTCACAATGGAATATGGATGAATTGCAATGGGCCGATCCACAGCCGACCTATCTCCGACTTTGAAATAGAGCACATAAACCCGCCCTCTGGCAAACCATGTCCCTGCTATGGGCCGATGCTTCTCAGACGCATCAACAGCCGTTAGGAGTAGAATGCCGACGCACGATCTGAGGCCGACGTCGACGAGACGTATGCGTGCTGTCTGGGTCGTGTTAGCAGCCAGTGGACCGGTTCTTATTCACTTTAGACGAATGGTAAAGTTTAAAACGTAACGGGGGGACTGAAGCGCAAATAAGTAACGTTAAACTCTCAGAATGTTTAATATTAAGTAGTTGGGTTAATGAACTGTGAACAAGCACAATATATCCAAGAGTCCAGTGAAAAGGTCTGGAAGTGGAAGGCATAAGATAATGTTTTGTTTAGCGAGCAAGTTAAGCTTGGGCTTTGTTTTCTGCTTTCAACACTACACTACTGCACTACTACTACTACTACTACAGTAAATGTCAGTTACCTTACTTATTAATGTATAGTTTCTGTTGATACTAATGTAGTTTGTGTGTGCGTGCGTGCGTGTAAAGTCTCAAGATAAATGACAGAATAGAATGCAAAAGTTGGGGGTGGGACCAGGTGAGAGGAATGAGGTGATTGCAGGAGTGGTGGGATCTAAAACTACAGGAGAGTTCATGATATGGCATGAAGACAGAAAAATGAGTGACTAAACTAAAAGCTTGCAGGAGCTGTGACATGTTGAGTCATTTATAGTATCTCAGAATGTACTTTGTAGTTGTAGTTGTTTTTTTCCCCCGTTAAAGGTTTTTTTGGGGAGTTTTTCCTTATCCGCTGCGAGGGTCCAAAGGACAGAGGGATGTTGTATGCTGTAAAGCCCTGTGAGGCAAACTGTGATTGTGATATTGGGCTTTATAAATAAAATTGATTGATTGATTGATTGATTGATTGATTGATTGATTGAGTTGTAGTGGACTGCATTATGAAAAGATTTTTTTGGTTCTGACTACAGTTATAAATCATCATACACTACGATACGGAACCCCTAAACGGTCATACATACATACATTTTATTTCCTCCGTTTTCTCGTGATGACGAGATAATTGCTACGTTTTCCCGTGATAATGAGATAATTTCCCTCCGCAGCGTGCATATCAGTCTGCTCCTCTCACTCAGGAGAAACTGGACACAAATAACCACCCCGTGTGTATCGATACCTAACAATGGCGCCACCAGGGGGTCCCAGTACCCATAACTCCGACCCGGTAATCTGACCATGCAGGTCTACGGCGAGTTTTATCGTTTTAGTCCCATAATGTCGACTGTCCATTATTCCGACCATTTTAATGCCATTATTTCGACCGTCAGATTTCATACCGAGTAGTCCAACTGTCCATTAGTCCAACTACAACACTTCCAACATGAAGCAGTCTGCGCATTTCTCCCTCACTGCGCCGGCACGGACTGTGAGGACAGTTGCGTTTATCTTATCGATGGAAATCCCATCCATCTGCTATATGTGACGTACATGCCCTTATTTGGATAACACATCCTGGTATTCCCCACACACGGGAAGATGTTTTAAGTGGGGGACCTGCCATTTTTTCCTGCTGTATAGCACATCGCACATCGTCACTCACTAGGCTGCTGACTGGCTGCCATAAGCTACACACAAAAAAACATGAAGAAGTTCTAACAAATGCAAATTTTATTACATTTTTTCCATAAGGAGGCCAACAGTAGAATTCACCACATGACAAAAGCAGTCAAGAGCTACCGAGCGCTGTCCTTGGTGCTGAAGATGTCCCCGAGCCTGTTACAGCCAGCGGTTATAACAAAATCACTTTAAGCGCTGTCCTTGGTGCTGAAGATAGAAAAACAAACAAATGTCTATACTCCAAAACTCACTACTTCTGACATGACGAACCAAGACAGTGTATATAGATAAAAAAAAAAAATCAACAGCATCAGCAGAAAAACAGAAGTCTTGCAAACCAACAACAAGCAGCGATCACCATGGCCAAATAACGTTGCATATCTGTAACTTGAAAAGCACTCGGAGAGCGCAGACCTCCGCCATGCAGCTCGGATTTCCCGCCATTTTATTATTCTTTCCACTTCACTTCAACCGATCGCCACCAAATTTTTATCATCTGTGCCTTGTCCCATTATCAACCCTTCCTGAAAATTTCATCAAAATCCATTCAGAACTTTTTAAGTTATTTTGCAGACAAACAAACAAACAAACAAACAAACAGACAAACAGACCAACGCCGGTGAAAACATAACCTCCTTGGCGGAGATAATAATAAAAAAATAAAAACAAGACAGCTGTTGGCAACTAACACTGTTGCTGCTGCAGCTACTATTAGGCTACTACTGTTATCCAAACTAAATTAAAGGAAGCAAAGCTTGTTTAACCTATAATTCCACATTATGTTGCCTTCTTTCCACAGCAAATACATTATTTCCTTTTAACGAATGGCTCAGAGAAATGCCGTCTAGCAAAGTTAAATATTTTCACCACCATTTTAGTTATGAAATAGCCTCACATATGATATTCAAGGTGCACGCACACACAAGCAGGATCTCACACACATAAAACATGACTGGAATTAATAAACAAGCAGTAAATGCACAGTGGGGGTTATTTGTTTTCTGTACTGGCGTGATGCACTGTGTTAACTGAGTGAATCGTCCGAGCCGGACGCGTGTTAGTTTGAGTTTGATTTAATTACACTAAAGTTGTTGAGTTAAACTGACCATACGAGTCCTTTTCGTTTTTATACAATTTATTGCTGCATTTTGAAAGCAAAAAGAGTTAAGTTTTTTGGGGGTTTCATGTTATATCAGGGGTTTCAGGTTGGCACCGTGAACCTGTGCCTCCCGTGACCTGTAAAAGTAGTGTTGGGACATAAGCGTCAGTTTCTGTTGTTGGCAAATTGTTACAAGCTGATGAATTCGCTGGTCAGGGCTAGGCAAAACGTTAGATGGATTGTTTGTCTCTAACAAAATACTTTCTGTAGACGTGCTGCAAGACAGGATTAATGCTTAATATACACCTGCAGCCAGAGGGCAATACACTGTCAATAGGCTTTATGTGTGGGAAATACCAGGATTTGTTATCCAAATAAGGGCATGTACGTCACATATAGCAGATGGATGGGATTTCCCGTCGATGAGATAAACATTTCTGTCCTCACAGTCCGTGCCGGCGCAGTGAGGGAGAAATGCACAGACTGCTTCATGTTGGAAGTGTTGTAGGCGGACTAACAGACGATTGGAGTACTGGGTATGAAATCCGACTGTCTGAATAATGGTATTAAAATGGACGGATTAATGGGCAGTCGACATTATAGGACTAAAACGATAAAACTTGCCGTAGACCTGCAAGGTCAGATTAGCACGTCGGAGTTATGGGTAGTCGGACCCCCTGGTGGTGCCATTGACGTGATACACACGGGGTGGTTATTTGTGTCCATTTTCTCCTGAGTGAGAGGAGCAGACTGATATGCACGATGCACGCAAGTTTTAGCCTATTGTGTGTCAGTAGCCTATTATCGCTTAAAAAACCCGAACCTCACTAGAAGCCATCAAGTGAGCTGACAAACAGCTGTTGTAACATTAATACACAAAACACAAACAAGCAGAGAACTAGGCTTAACGTTGGTGTTCAAGGAGACGTCAGTTAGCATGACATGTCACTGTGATGGAAATCTCAGGCCTATCATGTTTCATTCATTATCTCTCAAATTAATTATCACGTTATCACGGGAAAACGGAGGAAAATTATCTTGTTGGGCTCTCGGCGCCAAACGTGTTTTGAAGCACAAATTGACCGGTGGTCTTGGAAGGAGCAGCTGCTCTTTATTGTCAAAGAGGGTTAACGCGAGCTGTCGGTGAAAGATTCGATGAACACCACCAAAATGCCTAAGAAGTCCGGACAAAAACGTCCAAACGCCAGTGACTCTAGCGAGGAGGCTAGCACTAGCCTCTTAGCTTGCGACCACGATTACAGCAGTAATGGAATGGACTGCAACCTGCAAACAAGCTACGAGGAGGATTTCCCACCCCTGCCCCTGACACCAAGTAAGCCACCGATTCCGAAGAAACCTTCTTTAATCACCAATAAAGCAACCGGGATTGGCTCAGACAATGCGGTATGCTCCTTGGCTAATCTAATTAACAACAGAAGCGACACCCTCGAAAAAATGATGGAATCCGTACGAGGAGAGATTAAGGTCCTGACTGAAAGGGTCGTATACATTGAAAAGAGGGTGGAAAGGAACGAGGACTCTGCTCTGAAAACCATGAACCGGGTCAGCGAGCTGGAACGTTACAGCAGACGTTGGAACCTACGGCTCCAAGGTTTGCCAGAAGACAGGGAGGAAGATGTGCGGGCTCGAGTGACCAGTGTTTGCCAGGCGGTCTTACCGGAGGAAAGGGAGGTGCTCCCCGCTGCACCTCAAGGATCTTTTGATCCTCAATAGGGTCCTCACGGACAACTTCGTCGTCGCTCGGGCCCTAATAATAATAATAAACAGCGCGATTACAATAGGGTCCTACGCGGATGACTTCGTCGTCGCTCGGGCCCTAATTAAGCTACTAGATAGGCAGGGCTATCACACCAAAACATAAACTAGAGACCTGTAGAGAGATAAAAATACCAAAATTGTTTGGTCCCCGTGAGTGATAGGGGCCTATCAAGTTGTGAAAACGATCTCTTTAGCCCCTGGACTAACAGAGCCCCATTCTATTTGTCTGTTTGAAGTTCTGGCTGCACTAGTTACCTGTCAGGGGCTGGTGACATCAGATGGTGAGGTGAATAATAATAACCTACTTTTATGATAAGATGACATTCTTTGGCACATATAAATCCAATTTTGGGGTGATTGGCTTATTTACATTAATAATGGCAAACACATACAGTATATACATGCCTTTTGGATTTTTTATTCCTTATTCCATGTCCGCCTATAATTCATGTGTGTTTAGGTGTATACATTCTTTAAAAGGAGCAAGGCACTGATAAAATCTTTGCTGCATTGTGTGCAGCAACTGTCTGTGAACATTCAGTCCAAATTTGGTGACATTCTGATAATTATTTCCCAAGATTCATGTGATAAGGCAGACACTGTCCCTTTTGGAGAAGCTTCAATTTTGACTATTTTCAATTTTGGGGAGGACCCAAAGATCATCCAAAATTTTTTCTTAAGCTGCTAGATAGGCAGGTCTATCATACCAAAAGATACTGTCTTTTCATCGGTCAGCATCACAAAACGAGCAGACGTGGTAAGGGATTGTTGTGTAATTGTGCTCAGCATCTCTCTGCTGTAACGTTAACGTTACCGGGCCCTATTAGCAGCCGGCCTTTAAAAAAAAAAAATTAATAAATAAACGGCAGCCTCTTTTATAAACTGGTGGTGTTTATGTCACATTTTTGGCATTTATAGAGCGCTAGACCCAGATTACACACATCCACAGACACAGAGAAGCACATCCACACACACACATCAACCCTCACCCAAGCACATGCACAGTTGCGCACTCTCAGCTGATTGTAAACAGATAAGATGGCGACAAGACGCAACTTCAGTGTTAATTTAAAGCTAGAAGTTTTTAAATATTCCGAACAAATGTAGGGGGAATACGCCGCGAGGCATATGACGCCTGGTTGACAGAGGACGGCAACAAAACCTTCACAGGAGGGAACGTGAGAGCAGCTGACAAACGCAAGATAATGGCTTACCGGCGACACACAAGCCCGTCTCCCGGTCCAGTAATTTCTTCTTTCGTTGGTGTCATGACTGTCCAGTACCTGGACAACGGAGCAGTGGCGGCACACAGGTATGTGGCGTGTCAGAGGAGAAACGCGCCATTCACATTTCTGTCTTTGTGTCAGTAACGGCCCACAAACCTCACCGCACTTTAGGAACTGTTCATTACTTGTCAGGGGAGGAGGGTGGCTGATTGATTTTTATCTTATTTTTTGATTTTATTTTGATCCACCCTACCCTATGGGACCGTGCATCACAGTGAGAAGCCACGCACATCACTCGAAACAGCGGAATTGTAGCAAGGTCAAGCACTTGTCGGTAGTCCAGTGTTTTCACAGCGAAAAAAATTGATAAAGTTACACTAAAATTATGTATAACAGAGCTTTCATACAGCTTTGCACACACATTACTCTTGGATGGATTACTCGCGAATGCAGGCTGGCACAGAAATGCCACGCATATCACATGAAAGCAGAGCTTTCCAGTGATACCACACACATCATTGTGCTGTCATCCCATCACGCTATAAATACAGATTCATTGTCTACAAAATAAAAGCCTGACAAATTTCTTTACAGTCCATTATACAGATCTTGTTATCAGTCACTTCATATAGTATCTTACCACGTCTATCCACATTTGTAGTCCGGCTTTCAAGACGCAAATATCTCCATATTGTCCAGTTGACACTCCATCAAACTTTGTATGACAAAACCAGCCACTTCGCACACCCAGACAACTGCAGCCTAATTATGCATGCATGACAGGGCCGTAGTCACCATATACATTGAGGGGGACATGTGCCCCCCCCATGCCCAAATTTTTTTTTTAACTGCAAACAAAATGGCAAATGTTATCTTGGAGGACATCATTGCACTTGGTTGACTATTTTTCTGACTATTTGACTATTTTTTATCTTAGATGTAAATATTGCATGTTTCTTTCAGATAAAACACATTTTTGACTTGTGAATGAGTCAATGCAATAATGAAAAAATACAGGCATCATGTCGGCCTGTAGAAGTGACAGCTGTGAAGTGACAGAATGCCCCACCATCATGGTTCTTATATTGCCAGATTCCAGAGAGTCTCCCCTCTTCAGATATGGCAGAATATGTCATTTTCCAACTTGCTATGCTGAGATACATGTAAAAATGTAAGAATTTAGTAACACAGATTTATTTTTTTTCATTGATATAAAAATTTATATAAAATAGAGGCACATAGAAGGACATGAAATGATGGCAAATCTGGATAGCTCACATTGTCCTGAAAACAACAAGATATAGCATGTGTATGTAGCCTTTATAATGACTGTGATATGAGCTTAAAAGTAAAGGCAGTAAAAATACCCCAAAAACACCTAGGGCCCATAGGGTTAATCACTTATTAATGCTGTTTTTAAAGTATGAAAAAGTCAATAAGTAATTTATTCCATTGAAATATCAGTGATGTATTATAGGAAAGTGATTTATCTTTTTATAAATGACAAAAGGCACATCTGCCTCATTCTTGCTGTGGTTTCGTGATACTACTCAGAACTGTGATACTTTCACTGGTATCGTGCTGTGGGGGGTGGGGAGAGAAATTGATACACAGGTCAAGAATGGCAAGCTCTTACATCTGATAGGGCCGTCGCCCATGGGGGGGACAAAATGCCTCTATAGTCCCCCTTGAAATTTCCCCCTTTTTGCATATTGAAATGCAAGGATTTTTTATTAGGGGGCCAAGCCCACGGGGCCTGGGAACCGTGAATGCAAGCATACGCGGTTCCCAGGACCAGCGGTGCTGGGAACCCTATTGTTTTTGTTCGGGTTTTTATTATTATTATTATAGTTTTTCTCTATTTTTATTTTTCCGTTGGTAAAACTGATGCTGCAGGCTAAACCGTGCAAGGGAGGGTGGTGCCATTTGGAGGGTTGGTCCAGACCCCTGCACGTACCTCAGACGCAAAAAATGACATAGGTCTGTCAGCAGGAGGCGCTATAACCAAGGTCAACGCGTTTTGGGCTATAACTCCCACACTGTATGTCACACATTCAACAGCCTCATATCCCCAGATTCCCTGAATAGTGCTGAATCACCTGGGCTGGGCCACGCCCATTTCCGCCTATAATTTTTTTTTCACAAAATCATGAAAACTGGAAAACCTGCTTTTTTAAACTCCTCCTTGGGATTTTGTCCGATCGGCGTGAAACTTGGCACAGACAGTCGTCAGCTGTACTGTACTTAGACACAACCTAATATGCTTCACTAAGTTAACAACTACCTGTGGCACTTTGAAGTAGTCAAACGCACTCCAAATGAGGCTATGCAGTACATGTTAGACTTTTATTCGCTGATTTCTCCCCTGCTTTTAATAAGATGCAGCCCCATATTTTAATCAAGAGGCTTGCTTCTTGTTTTAACTTGCCCGACCAGCTTTTAAATCTGTTTTTAAATTTTTTAACAGACAGGACACAACAGGTTTTTGTTAATGGTATTGTATCAAAAACTCTGGTTTTCAACACAGGTTCCCCGCAGGCGTCCTTTCACCGCTGCTTTTCATCTTATACACAGACAGCTGCAGGTCCTTTAAAGAGGACAGTTTCCTCGTTAAATTCTCGGATGACACTACTCTTTTGACACTCCTCCAGGGGGCAGCATCAGACCATGGACATGCACTTTCTGATTTTGTTAAGTGGTGTGAAGACAGTTTCCTTGATCTAAATGTTGTAAAAACCAAGGAACTGGTCATTGATTTTAGAAAAAATAACGCAAACACCACAGCCAGCATTATTCATGGTGAGGACGTTGAGATTGTCAACTCATATAAATATTTGGGCACTGTATTTGACTCGCAACTTAAGTTTGATATAAACACAGACTTAGCTGTTAAACGGGCCCATCAGAGGTTTCATTTACTGCGGAGGATCTCCTCTTTTGGTGTTTCAAAACCTATTCTGTGTACTGTGTATCGTCTTATATTGAGAGTCTCCTTACTTTTTCTTTCATTTGTTGGTTCAGCAGTCTGACAGTGAAAGACAGGAACAACCTAAACAACATTGTAAAAGTCTGCTCCAAAATTGTTGGCACAAAATTGTCAGACTTGAACTCTCTCTGGAAGGAACGTGTCCTTCAAAAGGCAAAAAAAAATAATAAATCAAGATCATGTCTTGGGTGGAGAATTCACCCTAATGCTATCAGGACAACATTATCTGCAGCCCCCGAGGAAGACTAACAGATATTCAAAGTCATTCATTCTGCTGTCAAGCTGCTGAATGCTGGGTCACTGTGATTGCAGTATCTGCTATGTGCAATAGGCCTATTTGGCTCTATTTTCATTTATTTATTTATTTATTTATCTCTGATTCTTCAAACTCATTGATGAAATATATTGAGGCGCTTCTTTTTAAGCAGCAGCTGTTAGGGTTCCTTCATATTATGCTCCCTCTGACACCTACTGTAAATCATGTTGTGTGAATGTTTTATGTGTTGTCGGTGGACTGTAGGAACTGAATTGCCCTTCGGGGATAAATAAAGTTTTTCTGTATTCAAATAAAACACAAGAAGCTTGTGCTCTAATCTGTATGCTCTAAACACCCTGCAAAACCTGGTATTCCTGCCTTCTGCACCATAGTATCTATTAACCCTATGGGCCCTAGGCGTTTTTGGGGTATTTTTACTGCCTTTACTTTTAAGCTCATATCACAGTCATTATAAAGCCTACATACACATGCTATAAAAAAAAACAAATCCGTGTGACTAAATGCTTACATTTTTACATGTATCTCAGCATAGAAAGTTGGAAGAAGACATATTCTACCATATATGAAGAGGGGAGACTCTCTGGAATCTGGCAATATAAGAACCATGATGGTGGGACATTCTGTCACTTCACAGTTGTCCAAAACATGTGGTTTGTGCCAGGCGGACATGATTGCCAGTATTTTTTCATTATTGCAAGAAATTCCATTGACTCATTCACAAGTCAAAAATGTGTTTTATCTGAAAGAAACATGCAATATTTACATCTAAGATCATAGAAAAATAGTCAACCAAGTGCAATGATGTCCTCCAAGATAAAAGTTGCCACTTTGTTTGCAGTAAACAAAGTTGGTTGTTATTTTTCAGTTTCAGTTATATATTGCGGGGCATTTTGGGCACTGGGGGGGGCACATGTCCCTCTCAATGTATATTGTGACTACGGCCCTGTTAGCAAGCATAATTAGGCTACAGTTGTCTGGGTGCGCAAAGGTGAAGTACGCTGGTCTTGTCAAACAAAGTTTGACGGAGTGTCAACTGGACAATATGGAGATATTTGCATTTCGAAAGCTGGACTACGAATGTGGATAGACAGGGAGAAACACACGCAAACCTAAGACGTGGTAAGATACGATATTCCTCACTATATGAAGTGACTGACAACAAGATCTGTATAATGGGCTGTAAAGAAATTTGTCAGGTTTTTATTTTGTAGACAATTAATCTGGATTTATAGCATGATGGGATGACAGCACAATGATGTGTGTGGTATCAGTGGAAAGCTCTGCTCCTGCGCTTTCATGTGATATGCGTGGCATTTCTGTGCCAGCCTGCATTCGCAAGTATTCCATCCAAGAGTAATGTGTGTGCAGAGCTGTATGAAAGCTCTGTTATACATAATTTTCGTGTAACTTTTTTTTTCGCTGTGAAAACATTGGACTACCGACAAGTGCTTGTCTTGTCGGAAAGCTATGATTCCGCTATTTCACGTGATATGCGTGGCTTTTCGCTATGATGCACAGTCACGGAGAAAATCAATAGAGAAGAACAGGTGTGAATTTGGACGCACTATGCGTCATTCGGGCCCATAGGGTTAAGCTATTCCTTTCTAAGTAGCTAGCTAATCTCTGCGCTACTACACTAAAGAAAATCTTCCCCTCTACATTCAAGAGAGAAATCATCCAGAATTGGCTAAGGTCCACAGACTCCTTCTCCTTAGGAATGAGGACACCCCCTGCCCTACGCCATGCTCTTGGGATAATTTGTTTCTCCCAAACTATTCTTAGCTGCTTCCACATAAATTTAAGGATATCAGGTGCACTTTTATCAACCCCACAGGGGACTCCATTAGGCCCTGGGGCCGAAGAAGCCTTTGCACACCTGACCACCTCCTGAACTTCCTTCCACCTAGGTGGCCTGACATCCATCTCATGCTCTATCGCTCCTAATGGAGGGATATCCGGTGGAAAACCTACTATCCTATTCTTCTCTAAATCTGAATATGTATTTCTCAAATATTCTTCAACCTCTAGCCTTTCTGCTCTGAGCTGCCCCCCCCCCCCCCCCCCTTTCCTGGCTAAACAATCCTTTAACAAACTTAAAAGGGTCCCTGAAAAAACCTGCCCTTACATGTTCCTTCTTCCTCCTCTTTTTCCTGAGATGCTCTGCCCTTCTAAGAACTGCTAGCCTGCTTCTCAACTCCTCTTGCAACACATTAATTCCCTCCTCTTCTTCTTCTGTAGCCTTTTTCCACTGCTTTCTTAACTGTCTCCTTTCCTTAACTAACTTCTCTATTTCTCTTTGCCGCCTAGACTTACCTGACCATATCAGTAAATTATATCTCCCATCTTTTCTAACCTTTCTATTGCATTTCCTCTAAGCCTGCTTAGGATTACTGACAAATCTCTATTAACTATCTCCCATTCTTTACTGTCATGTGCCCTAGGCCATCTAACTCCAACCCTTTTGCTCCATGGTTTTCTCTCTGACTGGCATACTGACCTCAGTGTCACCTGCATTCTCTCTTACCACCCCCTCCTCCTCCTCCTCCTCCTCCTCCTCAGTGGCAGTGTTACCGATATCCTTCTACCTGTCGCTGGACTTCATCCAACTGACTTCTTAGGAAGTACTGATCAAGGGTGAGGGCAGCAGGTGGCTCCCCCTATTTTAGGATGGCCTACAATGGAGAAATAAGGCACCTCCTTCCCTCTGCTAGCCCGGGAGTCCGCCTTAGGTAAGTGGTAGCACTCTCTTTGCCTCCTAGTTATGGGTCAAATAGCAACTGGGCAGCTCTGAGTGCTAGTAGGCCTACTGCAGGTTACACTAACTCTGAGTGTTAGCACAGTAACTGCGTAATCAATTTGCCCTCCTTGTGATTGTCTTCATGATCAAAATTGGTGCATATTTAAATAAAATATTTCAGAAAATTTGTAAGACAAAAATACTTGTCTTAAGTGATCAACTGGATAAGTTACATGGGGATATCTATTAGTTAATTTTTCACCCTATTTGTAGTGTTTTGCCACACGGGTGTAAGTTTGTTTACAGAGTAATAACTATAATTAAGCTACTAGATAGGCAGGGCTATCATACCAAAACATAAACTAGAGACCTGTAGAGAGATAAAAATGCCAAAATTGTTTGGTCCCCGTGGGTGATAGGGGCCTACCAAGTTGTGAAAATGATTCCTTTAGCCCCTGGACTAATAGGGCCCCATTCTATTTTTCTGTTTGAAGTTCTGGCTGCACTAGTTACCTGTCAGGGGCTGGTGACATCATATGGTGAGGTGAATAATCTAATAACCTACTTTTATGATAAGATTACATTCTTTGGCACATATAAATGAAATTTTGGGAGACTGGCTTATTTACATTAATAATGGCAAACACATATATACATGCCTTTTGGATTTTTTATTCCTTATTCCATGTCCACCTATAATTCATGTGTGCTTAGCTGTATACATTTTTTAAAAGGAGCAAGGCACTGATAAAATCTTTGCTGCATTGTGTGCAGCAACTGTCTGTGAACATTCAGTCCAAATTTGGTGACATTCTGATAATTATTTCCTGAGATTCATGTGATAAAACAGACACTGTCCCTTTTGGAGAAGCCTCAATTTTGACTATTTTCAATTTTGGGGAGGACCCAAAGATCATCCAGAATTTTTTATAAAGCTACTAGATAGGCAGGTCTATCATACCAAAATGCAAACTAGAGACATAGAGGAAGTTGAAAATATCAAAATTGCTTGGTCCCTTTAAGTGATACCAAATCTGCCTTGGCCCCTGGTCTATATGTCAGAGAGAATCCCAAAAGTTTTAGTTTTGTCATTAAGACTGGCACTGTGTTCTTGCAGAAGCTGCTTTATCTGTGCACACAGGGGCAACTCAAGAAAATAGAAGCCTTTTTTCAGGTTTGCATTGGCATCAAATAGTGTGTTGCAAGAGTCACATTGAGAGGGACAGTCAGCTCTAATGCCAAGGTATTTTAAACAGCTTTCACAATAAAAGTGAACTTCAAATGTCGATGATCTTCCAAATTCTTTGTGGAACAAGTAATGTGAAGATGAGATCAGGCCTGGAAACATTATGTTAAACATTTCCAGCAAATGAGTCAGTGCTTCACCAGTTAAATTGTGCCGCAACACATAGGACAACAGCATCAGTAAACTTTCTCCTTTTGAAAGTGGAGCATCGGGATACAAGGGCTTGTCACCAGTGTCTGCTCTATCTTCACTGTCCTAGAAGAGAGAAAGAGAGAGAGACACACAAAAATAATAAAATATAGATAAAATATTAGGCCAGTGTGACACCTACAAATGTATGGTCACAATTGTTTAGTTGAAATTGCTATTTTGTGTATTTTTCTGTGAAAAGAGGTCAGATTTAAATGTGTTTTATTATGGGTTAATTCTTTATTTTGCAAAGTGCAATTCTGTAACTCAATAGCCACAAGAGGGAGTATCCACCAGAGTGAGCGCAAGGCTTCTGTTCCTCAGACAGAGAACAGCCTGCTTGACGAACACAACTAATGTCTCATGTCTCTGCTTTTCCTGTATCAAGCAGTTTAGTAATGTGTGTTAACTTCTCACAACTTATGCATAAGGATTTTAAAGCCTTTCTGATATTGTTTGGGCTGAGTTTGAAGTAGAAAACTGTGTTACAAACTTCTAAGCGAATGTAAACTAGTTTGCTCCCGTGGGTGAACGGCGATGTAAAATGGCGGCCTCGCTGTCAGTGTTTTCATTTAGTGACAATGCTTTTGTAGCTCCTGGACATTTTCCTGTGATTTATGTGGTTTAAAACAATAGTTAAGTCAAGACCTGTCCTGCCTTGCTCTGAACACAGAGAAAACTGTGACACTGCAGTTCACAAACAAACGAAATCAAGTGAACGTCCTAACATCTATGTAGGGTGCCAAATGCTAAAAAATGTTGAGGGATTCCAATACCTGCGCGTCATCCTAGGTTCCTCCCTGACTTTAAAAAAAAAATATCAAAAAAGGTGTGTCATGTTTTGAAACTCAACATCGTAAACTTTCCTCACATCAGAAACTCATTATCAACTGAAGCCACTAAGTCATATCTGAATGCCATGATCCTGTCCCACATTTTGTACTGTATATCATCTTGGTCTAAGGCTAACAAGACTGCTTTAATTCCAGTTAGAACACTAAAATCAAGCTCTGAAGATTCTGGATAAGAAACCTTGGCAGCGCCATCATTGTAACATACTTGAGAAATACAAAATGTTAAGCTTTGACAACTTAATCATGTATTCGGCTTAGTGCTTAGTACACAAAATTACACATAATGCTGCTCCCCCACCTTTAAAAAACTTTGTATAGCCCTGCTCTGAGCTGTTGAACAGAAAATACTATAGGTATTGTGTATTTTGTTGACGAATCAAGCACTCTGTATTGCCCTACAGGCGCTTTGCTCTGGCTGTAGGTTTGGGCACTTTACTCTTGTACTGTATTTCGTGGACTTGCTAATGTTGACTGTATGTTATGTTATGTTTGTATTTGTTGGTCAGTTTGTCTTATTGTGTTTGTTGTTGTCTTATGTGTTTTAAGGACTACAGATGGAAATTATCGTCTTTGCTAAATCTGATGCACGTCTCGTTCTTATGAATGACTAATGTAAGTGCATATTGTCCTTTATAAACTAAATAAACTAATCTAAATGAATGACTAATGTAAGTGCATGTTGTCCTTTATAAACTAAATGAAACTAAACTAAACTAAGAGTTTAATCTAAAATAGATTGTAAAAACTGTGTATTTTGAGTAGCGATATTTCAATGTTAGCCGTAGCTCATTCAGGCCTATGCACTTTGTTAATGTGATAAACTGAGATATTTTTGCAATGGTAATTGACCAAAATGTGTTTCTATAGTGTATTATTGTTGTATTTGGGAAAAGTGTTTATATATATATATATATGCAGTGAAACAGGGAAAAACTGAACAAAAAAAGCTTAAAAACAGTGTTAAAGTTGTTGTGATTCACAGGACCACAGATGATTTATCATTTGGTAAAATCTAAACTGGAGATTTAAAGGCTTTTTCCTCTGCATGCTCTTTGTTCTCCAAACAAAGAGAGCTATGTGACACCCATCTCCACAGGAGATCTCACCTCACACCTCAGTGAGACTCAAGTCCCAAAACTTGATTGGACAGGACCTTTACAGTGACATCTGACTCTGTGATGTCACAGGCATGTAGAAGTTCTGCTCCCTCCAAGCCTTTTCTCTCTCTTGCTCTACATCTGCGTAGCAGTGCACACCTCTTTCCGGCTGGGCCTGGAACAGCAGAGGCCCAGACCCTTGCTCCTTGCCCCAAACCACTAAAGGGAGGGCAATTGATCATAGACCCTCTTGCAAACACAAGGTTTGCAACTAGCTTTCCAGCAACAAGGAACTAAGTGAGTTAGCACCCAGCGTCTAACTCTGCTAAACCCTGAGCGACCAGCTTCCTCAGAGTTTCACCTTTGGAACAAAGGACCCAACAAAGACTGCACCTGGAACCATCTACCCAGCCTTCTTCTGCCGGCTAACAAAGCAGCACACCACCAAGTGACTCTTTCTCCCATCCATTCAAGGATCGGTAACGTAACAACTGGGCATAACTTATTACAGCTTTACAGGCTAAGCAAGACTGTTTAACTTTTTGTTTGTGATTTAATGCTGTCATTGAGTTATTGTCGTGATAGTTTGCAGTTAGGTCATTGATTAGCTGGCTTCGCCAAAGCTAAGTATTTAGTTTGCTAATACTGTTCACAAACGGATTCTTGCACACAACTAAACAATCTCTGCACTAATCCAGACCATTTGCAACACATATCACATTGACATGGACTCATTAACAAATAGGCTTTCACCAGAGCTACACCCAAACAGGCATCTCAAAGTTACCGCTTCTTTTCCTTTGTCTTTGTCCTGACCACACGGTCAGACAAACATCTCCCCCGACCTGAAGCAAGCCTTGATTCGGCCATTTTGGTAGTTCTCTGTTGTCAGCCATTTTGTTTTGTAGGCCACACGGCTCCTTGATCACCACACCCGCCTTTGTCTTTCTCGTATTTCTCTCTCTCTCTCTCTCTCTCTCTCTCTCTCTCTCTCTCTCACACACACACACACACACACACATCAAGCTTGTATATAGTTAGTTAGAATTTGTGTGTTTTAATTTGCTTTGCTAGTTTGTGACTCAATATCATTCTTGGGAATCATGCCTGCTGTCTGTTTATTGTTGAACAAGAGTGAATGAATAGTCAACCTCTGCTGCGTCAAGAACTCGAAAATCCTTCAGGCGTTGTCATTGTTGTCATGTTGTCATTAATTTAATTATTAATCAAAACTCCAAATTAATAGTTTAGTGTATTTTATGGGACTGATATCTTTAACTGGCTATCATTTTTCCCTTTACGGGAATGGTGTCCCAGGAGGTGATTTAATGTTAATTAAGTCACATTATTTAACGTGTTTATTAATTATTAATAATAATTAATAATTATTTCCGCTAGCCAATTAAATCCCTACATATTTGGTGCCTCTTGATGAGACCTAATATATTGATCCCAACATATTTGGTGCCGCCGTGTGAAGCCCAAATTTATGTTCCCAACATTTTGGTGCCTCTGTGTGAAGCCTAATGTGTTGACCCCAACATTTTTGGAGCCCCGTAGCGAAGCGTAGTACTGTTGACATTCATTCATATTTGTGCAATATTAATATCAGCATACATTTTTGGTTCACACCAAAAATCTTTGATTCCATTCTTAGACTACCCAAAAGTCTTTACGTTCACCACTAGTCTGCTACAGCAGTAGACATTCAGCTGTACTTACAAACAAGTACACTGTGATGAGAATTATTTTATTCGCATAGATAAAGCAATTTGAGAGACATTGTGTAACTGATCACCACTACCTTAAGCCTCATAGTGTTACACTAGAGTTGCCATTGCTGATAGCTTTTCAAGTTGACCTACCCTGTGGAAACTTGTAAGATTTTGGTTCAGCATTTGAATACCACATATTCAAATCAGTCTGGTCAAGCTGTCAAACTTTGCAGTTGATTCTATTGTTCCTGTTTTCCTTTGAAATTCATCGCAGTGTGCCACCGGCCCTGTGATACAGAGAGTTTACGTGAGAACTGGCTGTTACTGCCAAGCATTTCAGCCTAAGTAAAAGATAGAGCATGACAGCCACAGTGTGCTACCAGCCCTGTGAAGTTCTGTACGCTGTTACTATCCAAGTTCCAGCTTGAGTTCACTTTAAGAAGCAACTCTCGAACTGATACTGCCACGCATTTTAGTTAGTTTATGTTGTTATCTTTGCAGGCAAATTTACTGTCGTAAATTCCTGTCCCTTATCTTTCGTGCCTGTTTGTGTTGGAGCTACCCCTCCCCCAAAGGACGCTACCCCCACACTGAAGGCCAGCACATCCTTTTGTTAGGCTAGTTTACATCACAAGTTACATTCAAAGGTGTCTGCCAAGCAATACCACAGCCAACTAAGACAACCTGTTTTAGCCTTAACCTCTTTTAAGACCTAACAATGGAGAACTTCTGTTTAGAACAGTTTATCTCTTCCATTGCACAGAGCATAAACTCTGGCTGTCCAATCAACCAATCAATCAATCAATCAATCAATCAATCAGTCAATCAATTTTATTTATAAAGCCCAGTATCACAATTTGCCTCACAGGGCTTTACACCATACGACATCCCTCTGTCCTTAGGACCCTCACAGCGCATAAGGAAAAACTCCCCCCAAAAAAACCCTTTAATGGGGGAAAAAAAAAACGGTAGAAACCTAAGGAAGAGCAACTGAGGAGGGATCCCTCTTCCAGAATGGACAGACGTGCAATAGATGTCGTACAGAACAGATCAACATAATAAATTAACAGTAATCCGTATGACACAATGAGACAGAAAGAGAGACAGAGAGAGAGACAGAGACAGAGAGAGATGCAGGGCAGACGGTAATGACAGTAGCTTACAACAACATTAATGAAAGTAATAATATTATAATTATAGTTCTGGTTACTGTGGTACAATATGTTGAACGTATATATTAATATGTGATAGTATACATATGTGACAAAATTCATATGTGTATAATAACAGTAGAAGTATGACTAATGATAACAGCAGCAGCAAGAGGCATCTGGCAGGACCATGGCAGCAGCACAACCACACGTCACACTATCCAGGCACCGCTGTAATACAAATTAACCTGAGAGACAGCGGAGCACAAAGGCTCCGGAGAAGAAGCCGAGTTAGTGACATCCAGAATGGCCGAGTTAGCAAGATGCAGTAATAGGACATGGGAGAGAGAGAGAGAGAGAGAGAGAGAGAAGGTGCCCGGTGTATTATAGGGGGGTCCTCTGGCAGACTAGGCCTAAGTCAGCCTAACTAGGGGCTGGTACAAGGCAAGCCTGAGCCAGCCCTAACTATAAGCTTTATCAAAGAGGAAAGTCTTAAATCTAGTCTTAAATGTGGAGATGGTGTCTGCCTCCCGGACCGCAACAGGAAGTTGATTCCACAGGAGAGGAGCCTGATAGCTTAAAGATCTGGCTCCTGATCTACTTTTGGAGACTTTAGGGACCACGAGTAACCCTGCATTCTCTGAGCGCACTATGCACTATGAGCTCTCTAAGATATGATGGAGCTTGACCATTTAGAGCTTTATAAGTTAACAGTAGGATTTTAAATTCAATTCTGGATTTTACAAGGAGCCATTGCAGAGAAGCTAAAACAGGAGAAATATGATCTTGTTTCTTAGTTCCTGTTAGTACACGTGCTGCTGCATTCTGAATTAGCTGGAGAGTTTTTAAGGACTTACTAGAGCTACCTGATAATAGAGAGTTACAGTAATCCAGGCTAGAGGTAACAAAAGCGTGGACCAATTTTTCTGCATCTTTTTGGGTCAGGATAGGCCTAATTTTTGCAATATTACACAGATGAAAAAATGCAGACCGTGAGGTTTGTTTTAAATGAGAATTAAAAGACAAATCTTGATCAAATATTACTCTGAGGTTTCTTACGGTAGTGCTAGAGGCCAGAGCAATGCCATCTAGAGAAACTATTTCATCAGATAAAGAGTCTCTGAGTTTGGGGCCAAGAACAATAACTTCAGTTTTGTCTGAATTTAACATAAGGAAATTGGTGCTCATCCAGGTTTTATATCTTTAAGGCAATTATGAAGTTTAGTTAATTGATTACTTTCTTCTGGCTTCATAGATAAATACAACTGTGTATCATCCACAAAACAATGGAAATTTACAGAGTGATTTCTAATGATGTTACCTAAAGGAAGCATATATAGAGTAAATAGGATTGGTCCGAGCATAGAACCTTGTGGAACTCCAAAACAAACTTTAGTACGTAAGGATGATTCATTATGAACGTGAACAAACTGAAAACGATCAGATAAATAAGATTTAACCAACCTCCACCAACAGACAGAGGTAGCAGTGACCTGAATTCCCATGTGCCAAACACAGATGTTGAGGAAACATGTAGCTTATCTTCAGGATATTCTGTCTCATGTATTCCTCAGACACTGATTTTGGATAATTTCACCCATGCACAGGGGGAAAGGGGGGTGCAAAACCATTCAACCTCGGCCTTCCAACCTCAGAGACCTGCAGCATGCGATTCACACCTCTTTAGGAATGCTAATTTAGTCTCGCCTTCACCAGAGAGGACACCTCGCTTTGAAGTGCTTGAGTTTTTAGCTAAAGACATTGAACTGTTTGATCCAAACAACTGTGATCAACATGTTGATGATTATTTGAGAGGGCTTGACAACTGTCTAGCCTGTTCTTCCCTGAGTCCCTTTTTGAGGCTCCTGCTTGAAAATGACATGCTCAGAATAAATAGGGTATAACTCTGTAATTACAAGCTTTATGTGCATTATCTTGGTATCACAATAAAGGTAACACTTGTGAGATTCCATCAGAAGTGCCAGCATCACTATTGATGCAACTGTGTCAGAGTAAATTCAGATGGAACACAGCATAAATGGAAGAATTTCTTCCCTTGCCTAAAAAAAAAGGAATTTTATAGTAAATACCCCTGTGAAAATAATGCCACAGTAGCCTAAAAACTCAATGAAGCCATGGAACAACATCTGGACATCACCTGTGAGAAGTCTGATACTGCTGAAATAAAGCAGAGAAAAATTACAGAGGTTTTAGTAAAGAAATGCCTAGGCGTCCTCAAGTTTGGCACAATTTGGCACAATTTGGCACCATTAGTGCCATTTGAGATTTTTTAGGTACCAAGTTGTAAAATTCATTTCATTTCATTTAAATGTCATTATGGGTCTAAGAAAAACCTGTTTTTGAAGAAAAAAATAAATAAATAAAATATGACCCCCCCCAAAGAAACCCTACAAAAGGGCTACATTTGTCTCCAACAGGAGCAGATTTATTTATTTATTCACTATAATAATACAACAATAACTGTAATAATATAATATAATAATAATAGTAAGAAAATAGTGTGTCATTCAAGCATTTGGCAGCTCGTCATGCCACTGCTTTTGGAGTGAGGCACAGCGGGACATTGCATTTCCTGCAATAAATGGGAGTTTTCACCCTCTTTATGCCGGCGTTCTGGCACCTCTTACAGTACCTCCTACCTTGAGTTGCGTCAGTAATGTAATAACGCGGCATGCAGGATGACCCTGGAGCAGGCGTGGAGGATGACCCTGGAGTAGGCGTGGAGGGTGACGCTGGAGCAGATGTGGAGGATGAGCCTTCAGCAAAGGCCAACATTTCAGTTGCAAGCTGCTCTCTGAAGGCCTTCTGAGTCAGAGCAGGAAGAGACTTCATCCTGCACAACTCCTTGTGCAGCAGGAAACTGTTGACAATAGCTATGTCCATGAAATGGTAAAAGAAAGTTTTATACCACTTCATAGTCTTGTGGTGTACGGTGTAATATCCGATAAGAACATCGGACAGATTAACACCGCCCATGCTCTTATTATAGTCCACAACTGCATCAGGCACAGACACTGCCTTTGTGCTCCACACCCCACCCTCCTTCACCTTGCGCTGAACAGTCTTTCCACTGAAAGCCTGGTGGAGTGTGGAGCACAGCGTCACCTCCCTAGTGTCCATCCACTTCAGAAACAGCAGTTTGTCTTTCCTGATCCAGCGCATATCCCCCCTCTCTGGCCTTTTTGGGAAGTCGTTTGCGGACGTTTGTGGGAATCCAACCCGGTTTTTCCTGATGGTCCCACAGCAGGCAATGTGTTTTTGGTGCAGATGTGTGAAGAGGGCAGGACTGGTATAGAAGTTGTCTACATATAAAATGTAGCCACCACCAAGCAGAAAATAAGGCAGTAAGTCCACAACCGAGGAATAGCTCAGACCATGAGCTGTGCTGACATTACTCCTGTCACTCTTCCCCGTGTACACAAAAAAGTTCCACGTGTAGCCTGTAGCAGAGTCAGCAAGTACAAACAGTTTGTAGCCCCACTTAGTAGGTTTGTCCCTCATGTACTGCTTCATACTGCTCTGAGCCTTTGATGCAACCATTCTCTCGTCAATACAAATGTTTTGAGAAGGCTGGAGATAAGCCTTGCAGGCTGCCACAATGTCGGTGTACAGGGGTTTTATTTTGAAGAGCCGATCATAATCCGGAGTGTTTTTTTTGTGATCGTTGTCCTCATCTTCTTTTGGGTTGCTGAGGTGCAACGACCACAAAATTGTTTCAAACCGGTCACGGGACATCTTCTCGTGAGGGAAGTGAAAGTTATATGGCCATTGTTTTCTCCAATAGTCTCCTCTGTGGTGGACTTGCACAAGGCCAGTGAAGACAATGATGCACAAAAACATGTAGAAGTCTTTCACTGTCAGAGTCTTCCACGTGAACTTTCTGCCAGCTTCAATCCTCCTAGCTGCATTGGCATTGGTGTTGTCAATAATTGTCCTGACAACAGATGCACTAAAAACAACTGGAAGAGTGCCAGAGGGGTCCATGTTGCTGTAATGTCAATAGTGGGACCGGGATTCCGGGCTGGCATGAACCTGAGGGGGTCAGGTTTTTGGTCTTCCTCCTCTCGATTGTGCCACCTTTCTCCATCCTGTGGCTGGGCTGGAGTGGGGGGAGGAGCAGAACGACGTTGAGAACTGCGTTGTGAGCCAGAGGGCCTTGGAGGCTCATATTCATCCTCACTGTTGAATAAATATAAACAACAATATATTTATATATTGGCAAACAACTGCACTGGGGCACACACACACACACACCAAGGCTTCAGTTGCTCTGAAATTTCACAGAAATATGCAGTCCCATGTCCATTGCCGGAAATCAAAAAGACACACACCTTTCTCCTTCCTCTTCCACGAGTGCAGCAGGCAGACTTCGCGACGCTTTGCTGTCCTCTTTGATGGCTGGCTACGTGGCTGGGTTGGAGGGGGAGGGGGAGCAGAAACACCATGGGGGCCAGAGGTAGAGGGCCCTGGGTGCTCATGTTCACCCTCACTGTTGACATAAACATAGACAATATATTTATATATTGACCTACAACTGCACTGGGGTACACACACACCAGGGCTTCAGTTGCTTTGAAACTTCACAGTAATACACAGCCTCATGTCCACTGCTGGAAATCAGTCACACACCTTTCTCCTTCCTCTTCCACTAGTGCAACAGGCAGACTTCGTCGACGCCTTGTTATCCTCTTTGATGGCTGGCTACGGGGAGGTGGAGGTGGAGGGGGAGCAGAAGCACCTTGGGAGCTAGAGGTAGAGGGCCCTGGGTGCTCATGTTCATCCTCACTGTTGACAAAAACATAGACAATATATTTATATATTGACCTACAACTGCACTGGGGTATTGAACAAAAATACACTTATCCCCCCCCCCCCCCCGTATAAATAATCGAGGTAATATAAATAACTATGTCGCACTGGAGTATTAGTGGCATCTATCAAAAAATACATCACGAAGAGGGGAAAAACCATAGTAAGTCTATTGCGTTTCTTTTATTTTGAAACGCACTAGCCGGGTCTCATATAATGGCTGGGGCTTTGTTTACAAGAACAAATAAAGGTCGGCACCAGAGTGATGACATAACACTGAATTCCACAAAAAATAATTCTGTAAATGTATTTATAAGTACAATTGAGATTACGTACCTTGAATCACAGTGCTCCGGCTGTATCAGGCTGTCGTCGTCAGAAGACGAGTCCTCAACAGCAACATTTGCCCCACTGTCCAAAAATATCAAGGCCAAAGCTTCTTCTCGGCTGTATTTGTGCTTATCACTTGACATTTTGTCAAGGAGATAAAATAAATAAAAGCAGCAGAACAGTTCTCTGTGTCAACAGCAGTGGTGCATCGCTAGCCTCCGGTGCGTCTCTGTGCGTAATGAGCTTTCAGTGCAACCAAGCCCCGTTGTTGTTAGGCGCGGCGATATCTTCGGTCCCCATTGGTCAATCTTGACAAATGACACCTTGTTGGAATCGTAAGAGCCAATAGAATCAAGTTCTGCGCATTTTTTTCAGGTAAACCACACGACTAGCGAATCACAAAGCGATAAGGATGAGTGACGATCCGTGACGGACAGGCGCTTTGACCCAATCAGAGCCTTTGAAAGGCGGGCTAAGCATATCAACGAAGCCGGAAAGACTACAAAAGCGTGCTGGGAGATGTAGTCCTTCCATTTCAGCGGTTTTTATTTCTGTGGATTATACTTTTCTCTGTGATACTACAAATAGTCTAGCAGCAGGGGCCCTCAGATTTTGAGGTACCCCTACCCGAGGTAGAACAAAACACAACAATGTTTTTTTAAATCTTCAGGGTCTCCCATTCATGAAATGGATTGTCTTCAACTTTTATTTTGGGGCAAAATTATTTTTGGGGGGCATTCTTTACAACTACCCCAATCTCTGAAAAAGGGACAAATCAGGCCAGTTCGGATAAGGGAAATATGACAAAAAAGCCAATTTCTTGAGAATGCTCACTCCTTTCCTCATAATATTTGCTGAAGTATAAAACAAGTGTCTGCCCTACATCACAAAAGAGTCAGAAAGTAATTCACTTTAAAAAATCCTGAAATATAACCCTGAAAACATGGCTTTAATTTAGGCGGAAATTGCATTTTTGTGATAATAAGAAAAGAGGGCTTCTTTACTTTTCTCTTATTTAACAGAAAATCATAAAGTCCTGTCAAATACACTGTTACTGTATTGTCTAAGGTGTTTTTGATGATTGAACCTTTCAATCACCTGGTCTTTTCTTCCCCAAGTGTGATGACCATCAGATTAAGCATTCTTAACTTATAGGCTATGCCACCCATTCCTCATTCGGAATGACCTAATTTGGCTGTTTTTAGAGAAGGGGTTTACCTATAGAAACCTCATTTACAACAAAACTGTACTAGGTATCTCCAAACAACCAATGGTTATTTTTCAAAAACACCTTAGACAATACAGTAACAGTGTATTTGACAGGACTTTATGATTTTCTGTTAAATAAGAGAAAAGTAAAGAAGCCCTCTTTTCTTATTATCACAAAAATGCAATTTCCGCCTAAATTAAAGCCATGTTTTCAGGGTTATATTTCAGGATTTTTTAAAGTGAATTACTTTCTGACTCTTTTGTGATGTAGGGCAGACACTTGTTTTATACTTCAGCAAATATTATGAGGAAAGGAGTGAGCATTCTCAAGAAATTGGCTTTTTTGTCATATTTCCCTTATCCGAACTGGCCTGATTTGTCCCTTTTTCAGAGATTGGGGTAGTTGTAAAGAATGCCCCCCAAAAATAATTTTGCCCCAAAATAAAAGTTGAAGACAATCCATTTCATGAATGGGAGACCCTGAAGATTTAAAAAAACATTGTTGTGTTTTGTTCTACCTCGGGTAGGGGTATCTCGAAAACTAAAGCCTTTTTTGAGGACTTGCTGCTAGACTAAAAGGTAAGACAGCATTTCTGGTTTTGTTTTTTAAAGGCGCTTGTTGTTTTTTGTCATATTTGGCTGCTGGATCAGTGAAACTTGGTCGTAGAGGGATAAAAATGGTATTGTAGGAACGTGTGGAGACTCTGCTATCAAGTGGATGCAGTGAAACCATACTGACATCAGAGCAGCCGCTGTGCCGGCTTTATTTGTCTGTGTCACTCGTATTTCTGTATTTTCGCCTGGCATTGTTTGATTGCTCGGTGTTGTAACTGTGTTTGTTGGTCATACCAATGGTTTATATGAGCGTGTAGCAGAGATTCTGAGCTTTCTGTGGGTATGCAGCATTGTGTGTGTGTGTGCAAGTTACATGTTGCTGCTGAGGGGGAAGTTGTTATACTGTCTGATAGCCCCCCCTCGGCGGGGACTTCAGGGAATAAAAGGCTAGTTGACCTGCCCAGGCAACTGAAAGGGAGAAGATTAAACTTTTGTGGAAGACCAGCTCCAAAGCTGTCCGCAAGTTTATTCAGTGCCAGCATCCCAGTGTTAGAAATAACTACACAAAGCTCTGTCAAGCAGTGACAGAGGAGTTTTCTTCTACTGCTGACAAGATCAATTCTATGGTTGCAGCCCTCCAAATGAAACATGCATGTCTTGAGAATCTTAGAGATTATTACAAACATTTGAGACACACATACTTTCAGGGCAAAACTTGATTCTATTGGCTCTTACGAGCCCAAGCTTCAAGTCCCTGTTCTTGCGTAACCTGCATCCTTGTGTACGTACTCATGTTGTACTCTTGACGTGTAAAGGTACCTCATCCATGCATGAGCTCAGGAAGCTGACACAGGTAGCTTGGGAAACTGCTGTCCCTTCCAAAGCCACAGGGATACCAACTGAACCTGTCAGTTCAAATCCTGCAGTGTCACACAGATTTTTTTTTCATTTATTTGCGCATATGAAATAAGAAAACAGAACATAGAAGTAATATAGTCATACATAGCATGTGTAGGTGAGGTAGAAACCCATTACAGGCTAATGTTAAGAAACCTCACCTAGACAAACATAACAAAACTATGCAAAAAATAATGAAAAAACAAAACATACACGATAACAAACAATAAACAAAAGCAGACAATTGATTATAATAAGAATAAAAGTATAAAATAACATTTTACATCCTAAGGCAGGCAAAAACATATCACCCTATAGATGACGTTATTCAGTTATAGAATCTTTTGGTCATCAAAGCAGTTTTTAGTTTTGTCTTATATACTGACAAAGACATAGAGGCAGATAATAAGTAATGGTACATGTTCCACAATTGTACTCCCCTGTATCTTAATGAATACTGTGCTTGAGATGTATTAAACTTAGGTAAATAAAGGTTATTAATTTGTCTGGTTGTGTAAGAATGGATTTGAGAATTACAAATAAAATATTTTTGAAAGATATTTGGTAATTTTGTACCCATGAATTTCACTTTGTAGATAAAGATGCATATTTGAAAAGTGTTGATATGATTAATAACCAAAATATTACATTTCGAGAACAGTGGAGAGGATGCATCATAAGACTTGGAAGAAGTTGCTATTCTTACAAAACGTTTTTGCAGCAGTAGTATTCTGTGAAGGTATGTGGGACAGGTACTAGCCCATACAATGTTACAATAAGTGAGATAAGGATATATTAGACTGGAATATAAAGTTAAAAGACAGGATAAATGTACAAAAGCTCTAATTTTCTTAATAATCCCAATAGATTTATTAATCTTATTGCAAACAAAATGAATGTGTTCTTTCCAAGACAGTTTTTCATCAATTAAGATCCCAAGAAATCTCACCATCAATAGACAATTTCAATAACTTCGGACCATAATACTTCTTCCCTGCAAATATCATAAAATTAGACTTCTTCACATTTAGAGCCAATTTATTAGTCTTAAACCTTTTTGAGTATTCTAATAGGCCACTATTAACTTCATTAATGAGTACAGATATATTTTTATTAGATACAAGTAAATTAGTGTCATCTGCAAACAATATGGGACATAAAGTGTTTGATACTGCTGCAAGATCGTTAATATAGATAAGAAACAGTAAGGGTCCCAAGATAGAGCCTTGTGGCACCCCACACTGTATCTTAGCTTTTGTGGATTCTGTACCATTAATAAATACATATTGTTTTCTATTACGAACATAATTACCAAGCCACTTCCATACAGTACCATGAAATCCATATCTGTACAATTTTGCGAGGAGAATTTTATGATCCACAACATCAAATGCTTTGGAGAGATCTAGGAAAATACCACATGCAAACTCTCTCTTTTCCAGAGCAGTATGGATGTTGTCGATTAGATACAATAAGACAATACAGGCAGAATGATTTTTGTGAAATCCATATTGGTGCTGATACAAAATTTTATTTAAGTTCAAATGTTTTAGGATACGGTTATACACTAACTTTTCCAAGATTTTTGAAAAGCATGGGATAACAGAAATAGGACGGTAATTTGTAAAGGAACCTTTATCACCCGTTTTAAAAATTGGTATAACCTTTGCCAGTTTAAGATCAGAGGGAACAATACCATTTTCCAAGGATGCAGTGAAAATATGTATTAATGGTTTCATTATGGAGCTTGATATCTCCTTAACAAGGGAGGCAGTAACTTCATCATGACCTGGAGAAGATTTTTTTAACTCCATTATCACATCATTAATTTCCTTATAGTCAGGAGGTTCAAAGTGATTGACAGATGGAAAGCAACCTTTTATATAATCAGTTGGATCATCTTGAGTTTTATCAATGTTTTTGGAAATAGAAACTCCTACATTTGCAAAGAACTCATTAAACTTGCAAGCAATTGATTTGTGATGGGTGTATTCCCATCAGAAAAACTATAAAGAAAATTTGTTTTTTTTTTCCTTTTCTAATATTTGATTTATAGTCTTCCAGGTAGCTTTGATGTTGCTTGCACAGTTCATAAACCGATCGCTAAAAAACTGTTTTGTTTTTTTTTTGCAGCTCGAATGAGATGGTTGTATTTGTTTTTATGCATCTCATAATTTGCTAAATTTAGGGGTGTAGGGCATAATAAGAATTTTTTTATAGAGTTTATTTTTATTTTTGGATGACTTTTCCAAACCAACAGTAAACCAAGCCTTATTGATATCAGTACCCACTCTTTTCTTGTGATTTACTAAGGGAAAACATTTTAAGAAAGCTGAGTTGAATGATCTGTAGAAGCGAAAATCGGTGCTTGGGATTGGGCCAGTTGGCTCCCGACCTCATCTCCACCTTTTCTTCAAGATTGTCATCTGTGTTGATTTAGTATCTTAGGTTCAGCTGGCTGACACTTAGAAAAACACTGGAGACAAACAGAATCTGGTACAGTCGAGTTTAATGTGTTCACAAGCTTCAACACATACAACTCATGAGTCAGGCTCTGGAGCAAGACTGAAGTTTCGCTTTCTGAGCTCTCCCTTTTATGCAGGTGAAGATTCGAAGGAATCTCCACCCTTTTTCTTTTAGCCCTTCCTTCCTGAGTCCAAACCTATTGGTGGCAGGCCTTTTTGCTTTTGTCCAGATCATGCCTGGACATGTTTTAATGGTGTAATCTTTATTACCTCGTCCTGGAAATCCCCAAACTCTCCCACCATTAGGTTTGAACTCTGTTTCACCTTATTTTTTAAAAAACATATGAAACTTGGGGACTTTTCCAAACCAACCTTATAGTAATAAGGTCCCCTGTGCCTTCATGCAATATAAACTTTAGTGTGTGTGTGCATTATTACACTTCCAGGCAGTACATCGTATGGTATGCGTGTGTTCTCAATATCTGAATACATAAACTTGAGTAACAGTGTTCTGACACACATGGATACATAAAACATTACTATATGAACTTCGACCTTAATCGACTTATGTAATATGAGCATTTAACTGATTAACGATTAAATCTTACACTACAGATTTCATAAATATTTGATAAGCTAAATTTGCATCACTCTCAGCATATACCCTTTCATAAGATATCTTCTTCAACATATTTTTAAACTTAAATGTTATTTGCATTGAATATTCTATATGTTTCTGTGACAACTTTATTATTCTTTTGGTTTTCATCTGTACTAGTGCAATAGAAAATCGGAAAGTGATCTTAAGTATCTGAATATAATATTCCAGCAGTTGATGTATTCAAGATTGAATTTGTGAGGATGTTGTCAATTAAGGTAGCAGATTTATTTGTCACCCGTGCTGGCTTAGTAATCATTGGATAGAAATAATTTGCATATAGATTATTCAAAAAATCTTGAGTATATGAATGATTTTCTGCTTTGAAAAGGTTAATATTAATATCTCAACATGTTTTCCCTCCCTGATTAATTTGCTCCAATGTATTGTTCAGACATTCGTTAAAGGTGTTTAAATCTGTGTCCGGAGGTCTGTAAATACAACCTACAATCACATTCTTTCCAAAGCTGAGACATGAGAGTTCAATAAATACTGATTCAGCATCAGTTATATCAAAATTAGGGGAAAGATCAGATCTATTCAAAATTGAAGTTTTTTATGCACAAAAACTGAAATACCACCACCAATTTTGCCTTTCCTAACAAAATGAACAGGATTATAAGGAGACATTTCATATAATTCCTTATTATCTTCAGAAAGCCTAGTTTCACTTAGAGCAATTACTGAGAAATCATGTTTTAAAAGTGATAAATAGTGGACAAGATGATCATAATTTTTTGATAGACTGCGAGTATTTAAGTGCAATAATGAAAATATGTGTGACTTTGCTGAAAGTGAGTCTATATGCGAATTAAATTGGTCTTCTCCATAATAATGGTAAGAGTCTTGATTTATGTTTGTTGAGAAAAAATTGGCACCAGGATCAAAATTATAGTCATTGTAATTTTCTTTACTGTGGTTTAAATCAAATGGATTAAACAGCATATTTCCAATATCTATGTGTTTTGAAGCATAAGAGTCTGATAACAGGTAGGAGGAAAAGTCATCATCGTCTAGTGTAGAAAATGGAAATTGGGTTACACAGTCTTTGCAGGTCCATGACGACCATATGCCAGTAACCACTTTTGATGCTGATGTACATTTGATGTGAAAGCCCTTACAGCAAAGTGAGCAATAGATGCATGAATTATATTGTTTCTTGCATTGTGAGCAGTGGGAATAATTAGTCATAGTGTGTCATGAGTAGATTTGATACATGGTCATGGGTGCTCAAGGTAGCAATTTAGCATTCCTCCTCATGAAGACTGTTTAGCTGCTCTCTTCTGGGTCGCTCTGACCCTGGTCGCACTATGAGTCTATCATAGCTCAGATAGGCCCATTCTCCCCTTGCTCTTGCAGCTCTCATCTCTGGCAGTGGTTCTTTACGTTTTTGGCACACAGCATCGGAGTAGTCCTCGTTAATATGGATATTTGAGCCTTTTAGATTTTTAGAATCACTTGTCTTTCTTTGTGCCTGAACAGCTTGACCATCATAGGTCTTGGTCTTTTGGCATCACCAACACTGACAGGCCTCCCGATGCAGTGTGCTCGTTCCACTTCAACATGTTTGTGATCAATTTTCAATTTTCCACTTAAGATTTCTTTGAATTTCTTTTCGGAGTCAGCCCAACTTTCATTTGGTGATTCTGGTATGCCATCAATGACAATGTTATTTCTTCTCGACTGGTTTTCTAAATACTCAATTTTATCCAACCAGAGTTTTTTTATCAGCTTGCAGAGCCTCAGAGGTGGATTGGAGGTTTTTAATGGCACCAGTAGTCACAGACATAAGAGTGGCTTCAAGTTCATCTACTTTACTCTGTGAATATTCTAGGCTCCTTTTAACATCCAACAACTCTTTATACAAATCATCGTAGCGCTTGTTGTTAGTGTCATTGATTATTTGCACAAACCTCTTAAAGTTGCTCTCTTGTTTAATTTAATTTAATTTAATTATTTGAAGGATAGTCCCTTAAGATGAATCATCTTGTTTTCGAGGGAGTCCTTAACATGTATACAGACAAAACAAGACAAAACATTGTAACAGCATTGCATTACATTACATTACAGGACATACAAGAATCAAACAGAACAATACAACAAAACAGTACATTACAAGACAATAACAAACACACAATACTTTCTTGGCCCAACTGTTCCCTGCCCCCCCCCCCCAGTCCATCTAGATTCATAAATATACATGAATGGTATTATATCCATCATATTATATACCCATCATCATATACAGTACATTCATCGTCAGGAAGATGTCATTTATCCATAGTTCACCACAGATATTTGTCAATATTTGTCAGAAACATAAACAGGGTTTTTGTAAATGAATAAAGAGGGATTTCTTGAATAGATGAAAAGAGGTGATAGATTTTAAAGAAATAGGCAATGTATTCCAGTCTGATGGAGCTTTAAATTGAAAGGAAAATCGACCGATTTCCTTCTGGATTCTCGGAACAAAGAAAAAACAACTGTCAGTATGGCGTAAATAATGCTGTGAGCTATATGGGATCAAATATTGTTTTAAGTACGGGGGGTAATTATAATAAATACATTTGAAAATAAACTGCAGCCAATGAAACTGTCTTCTGGACTCAGGTGTTAACCAATTTAGAGAATGATACATAGTGCAATGATGAGTTCTGAACAGACATCTAAGAATAAATCTGCAAAGGTTGTTGTAAGTGACTCTAATAGAGGATAAGTTGTTTTCTAAAGTATTCTGATATACAATATCTGCATAATCGAGTATAGGGAGAATAAGCTGTGTAACAATCTTTTTCCTAATCTGTAGAGTGAAGCAGTTTATTGAGCGATACAGTAAACCCAAGCTGCAGTTTATTTTCTTAATAACTGAGTCAATATATATTTTAAAGGTGAGTTGAGAATCAAGCCAGACACCAAGATATTTGAATTGATCTATTTCCTCAAGAGGAGTACCATCGGGATAGTTAATGGATAATTTACCAGAATGTAAAAGTTTCTGTCTAGTACCGAATAACATATTATAGGACTTCCTCTTATTAAGTAGGAGTTTGCTGGATGAAAACCATTTTTGAATGGAATCAAAATTAGACTGTAATATTGACTAGATTTGAAAAATATTAGATCCAGAGGTGTAAATAACTGTATCATCAGCATAAATTGTTGTTGCTAATTGTTGCTTGATAAGGTTATTAAAGTAGTCCTTCTGCTGATCCAAAAGTTCACGTACTACAGGGAGAGAAACAACGTCCTCTTCCTGTTTTTTTGGTGGCATTGTATTCAAATTATCAGAAGATGATGAAACAAAGCAAACAAGATCCTACCAGTTTGGGTGCAGACAGATTGTAGCCTAGAAAGGCTAGGCCTGGTTGCAGCAAGGTTGGTGAAGCCTGGACCTGGTGGCAGCAGGGCTAGGCTGGTGAAGCCTGGGCCTGATGGTAACTGGGCTGGGGAGCCTGGATATGGTGGCAGCATGGCTGGGCTGGTGAAGCCTGGGCCTGATGGTAGTTGGGCTGGTGAAGCCTGGGCCAGGTGGCAGCTGGGCTGGTGAATCCTGGGCCTGATGGTAGCTGGGCTGGTGAAGCCTGAGCCAGGTGGCAGCTGGGCTGGTGGAGCCTGGGCCTGATGGTAGCTGGGCTGGTGAAGCCTGGGCCAGGTGGCAGCTGGACTGGTGAAGCCTGGGCCTGATGGTAGCTGGGCTGGTGGAGCCTGGGCCAGATCTTCTGCCCCAAAACACCACCCTCACAACAGCTTGAAGGGGAGTCTGAAAAGACTGCAGAGAGACAAGAAGCGTACCCGCTATGTCCCCCAACTGCGCCGTGATGGCCATTCACAGAACAGAAGCTGTAGAAGGCCATACTCAGAGATTCTGGCCCAGAAATGTGACCTGCCAAATGGCCGTGTGAAGCCCGAATTTATGTTCCCAACATTTTGGTGCCTCCGTGTGAAGCCTAATGTGTTGACCCCAACAAAATTAATTGTAGAGTATTGTAAGCTGGTTAAAGCAGCAGTAAAACTGAGTTGTCGTACACATTAAGATTTTACAACAGTATTTGGTAACTTGATTATTGTTAGACCTACATCCCAATTTTAAGCAGAAAAATTACAAGCAAAGGGTTATTTTCAAATTCATTTAGCTCATGTTCATTTTTGTACTAAATGTGCTACTTTCAAATTTTTAAGATAATTATATTATAATTATATAATTATAATTATATATTATAGTAGCAATTACAGTAGTAAATTAATAACTAGGGGTGTAATGTTGCCTGGCTTCAGCCCCTTAATCGCTAGCCACATCCATTTTAAAATTCTGATTTTGCTACAGTTAAGGATCTAGTGATGTCTATCATCTAGTGCGATGTCGGAAATCCAATGAGGCCACTGTCCTTTGAATGCTGACATCATGTAAATACCATGCAATTTTGTATGTTTTTTTTTTGTTTGTTTGTTTCCAGTTGTAAATAAAATTTGAAAGAAATATTCTGAATTTTGAGAGTTGGGAGGGCAAACTCAATTTCCTGTTTATAGGCATTGTCATTTTGAAATACTCTGACATCTAGGATGCCTTGCACTACTACCTGTTTCCTCAAATACAGCTCACACAACTATAAATCAATGCATCATATAATGACAAGAAATATTTGCAAGGCAATAAACCAGTCTCACAAGGTGAGACAAAATCTATGCACAGCCCATATCTGTTAGCCAACCAGAAGGACATAGCTATTAGCTCATTCCTCTATTCATTTTATGTATTGTGTTTCTCTAAATGAGCTATTCCGCTACCAATAAACCATTTACTTCGTACCACTGACAATTGAGATGTGTTTTCTCCACTAGCATTGCACTCCAAGTCTTCATTGTCCACATCGTTTTCATCTTCACTCCTGGCAGCATCAAGCATGTCTCCTTCGGAATCTGACAGGTCTTCATTATTCTACAGGTTAACAAGAAAAAAGATTACTTGACAGAATATCATTGAATCGAAAGTTCAGGCATTTATTTGACTAGAGATAAAACTTCTGTGATTAGTGTGTATTTACCGCTTGAATGGCTGGACCCAACAGGGTAGTTGTGGGCAATTTTTCATTTTCTTCTTCATCGTCTTTGTCTTCACAGTTGGAAGCATTACTCATGTCATCTTCTGTGTTTTGTTGGTCAGCTTCATTGACATTCTACAGGTTAACAATGGAAAGAGAATTAATTATTGAATTAAGGAAATAATGACATTGTTGCAGGCCTTCTGCTGTTTTTGTCCCAGTGGCTTGGTGCATGTTGGGAGAAGACAAGTAGTGGGAGACTTATTTTGTCATTTGGCCTGAGGGTGGCACTGGAGGAAAAGTCACGGGTTCACCACAATCTAGCAAAATCTTTTTTAGGGAGTAAAAATGCAATCATCAAGAATCACACCAATCCACAAACTACATGTAATATCTAGTGTGCAAAGTTGAAATTTTGGCGATAGAGTGGCACTGGATGAAAGGTCACAGGCTCAACACAATTGACAGGGCTCATCCTCTGAAGATCATGGATGTGCTTAAGTGTTGACAACTGGTCCAGTACAGCTTGGCTTCACCAGACAAATTCACAAATGTGAATTAGTCAAGTGGACTCTGATGACATGGTAAATACCTCACATAGAAAAATATGTTAGAATCCATGTGTGTAAATGCTGATTGTAAGAGTTACTGCGCGTTCACACCAAATGCGATGGACGCGATGTCATCGCCCGTAACGCGAGTATCGCGTCACTTGATCACAAATGTCAATTGCGATGATGCAACCCTCCTCCCGCAATTTTCTTCACCTCCCGCTATTTTCTCATCAACCATGGCTGAGATAACTACCGTAGCTGCTCTTTATCTGTTGTGGACATCTGATTTGGATTGGAGATCCAAACACCGCTGTGTCTGGGTTCACAATATCTTCCAGAAATGCACACAGCTGGGTGAATATCATCACCTCCTGCAAGAGCTGCATCTGGATGACAGTCATTTCCAGCGGTACTTCAGGCTGACGCTGGCCCAGTTTGAGGACCTGTTGGCCCTGGATATCAACGCTGATTGGATGTCGCGGCACAGCGTCACGCGATGTAGCTTGAAAAGTTCAAATTTTTCAACTTCAAGCGACACATGCGATGAGGTGATGGACACGTCATCGGTTCATCGCGACACTCTTATCGCCTGAAACGTGTCGCCCGAAGCGACATCGCGTGTCATCGCGTCATTTACATTGATTTTGAATGGAAACTTGTGGCGTTCATCGCGTCCATTGCGTTTGGTGTGAACGCACAGTTACCATCTTTGCCATGTGTGGCAAAACTCTGACTATTTATCTATTTAAAGATCGAGGAAATTCACTGTTAAAAAAACAAAGTAAAAAAAAAAATCACTAAATGCATGATGTTTCCAAAGTCAATGAATAATCGTGTTAAATAATCGTGATCTCAATATTGACCAGAAATAATTGTGATTATGTTTCATAATCAAGCAGCCCTACTTCCCAGCTTATCTGAGTTATGTTGTATGGTTGTGCTCTATAGATTTAATTGCAAACTACAACTCATCAAACTACAACAAATCTCATAGACATTATCAGGCAGATATGTTTATTAAAACTTTCAAAGCGAACTTGGGATACAGAATAAAAAACTTGACATAGGAGCTATGCAAAAATTACCCAATTGCAATTGCAATTTTCCATTAAGTAAGGCTAGCAGCAGAATCAAGACTCTTTTGGAGTGTGTTTATGACTAAACAGTGCGCACTGAGCATCAAGTCATCTTACCTGATCCACGTATTGCGTGTGTTTCCAAAGCTTGATATACACACCTAACTGATCATGGGAACTGCCCATTGGTCCGACAGCCCATTGTTCCGACCATATTAAACCCATTGTTCCGAAGTCCGTTCCGAAATGATTCAGAACGGACTTCCGATGAAATCATTCATCATAATGATGCCCTGTGGTTAAGGTCTGGTTAGGTTTAGGCACAAAAACCACTTGGTTAGGGTTAGGAAAAGATCATGGTGTGGGTTAAAATGAAAAAGAAAGTGACAAACACATAAGCTGTGAGCCTGCTTTGCCTTTCCCAGCTGACCCAGAGCTGGTCGCGGCGCACCATCAAGGTAGAAATATGCCTGCTGGGAGCTGTTCAGCACCGCGGACCGTCGGACTAATGGGATGTCGGACCAATGGGATGTCGGACCAATGACATGGACCCACTGGTCATACACCTAACCGTATCCCCACTGGTATTTTTTTCAAATAATTGCCACACAGTGCTTTGATTGTTGCTGGTTGCCATCGCATTTACAACTCAACTATAAGAAGTCACATGATATTAACAAGTTATTACTTAATGCTCCATGTCTGTTATGGGTAACATTACTGCACTCGAGAGTTTTTTCAGGCAGCATTATCACTCCTAAATAGTTCATTTTTGATTATTTCATTATTGATTATTTTCTAAATGGTTATGATTTGCTAACCGGTTACTCATGTACGTGTGTACTGTCCCACCACTAATAATGTGCGACTAATTGCAAACTAAGTGATCACTCATTTGTTTTGCAGGTGTCTCTCATGCCAGGCTCTGATGTCAAAGTCCCCAGACAAAAGCTTAACTGTCTGCGAACTACAAATTCATCAGTTTACGTCGGGGACCTTGCTGTGCTTGTCTACGGAAGGGAAACACTGTCTTGCTCAAGTTTGACAGGGAGACCGTCAGGAGCACACAATGATGTGGGATCAAAACCACAACTCAATACCTCAAAACTTGATGCTATACTTGGTGAGTGTATTTAATTAAAGGTAAATTTCACTGTGAAGTAAAATCCTACACATGACCTCTACAGTTTTTATATAGAATGATATTTTATGTTGGAGGTTATAGTGACTGAGTTGAATCGCTGTCATCAATTTGAAATAATTTGAAATCCACTGTGAAATTACAGTACAAGAGGCACCCAGAGAGTGCAACACTGCGTGTTTGACACTATAAAACCAAATCTTTGAATGATAGTTCAAGTTATATAAATCTAATATTAGTGTTAAATGGACTGTACTTATATAGTGCTTTTCTAGTATTATCAACTGCTCAAAGTGCTTTACAATACCGGTCTATCAGTCACCCATTCACACCACATTCATACACTGATGTCTGGAGGCTGCCACGCAGGGTACCAACCAACTCATCAGGATCTAACTAACATTCATACACTGATCTCCCTCTGAGCTACAGCTGCCCATTAAATATTAACCATATGTGTATCTCTCACCAGTGTACTGGCATCGGGTGGAAATTTTGAAATCTGACCTTATGCAGTGACCTTTACCTTTGAGTGGGTCTACTCAAAATCAAATATTTTTTTTAATTTCATGACCCACTACAATTCCACTTAGTTTAGTCCAAATCAAATCAAAACTGTTTGAGTGCTGTACACACACTCACACGCACAAATACACTAGTGAAAACAGCATCCCACGTGTTACATGGCACAGGTTTAATGATGGCTACATGTGTCCCAAAGCACTGCGGTAGCAATCACAGAAGCACTATTAGTATTAATGCAAAACTTCTGTTGCACAGCTGACAGCAGTCTGTTGGTTTTGCAACACTTAATTCCATGTCAAAGTTTAAACAAATGTGAAATCTCCACAGAGCCTGGAGGCTTTTTCTTCAAATTTGGTGCAAATTTCAAATTGGAATCAAGGATGAACTGATTACATTGTGTGGGGTGAAAGTTCACCTAAGTTTAACTCTAAACATTTTTAGCAACAACTCAAGAGTTCATGTTAATTATGACAAAGTATCACACAAAAATCAAATACTATAAAATGATGAAGTGAGGACATTTTATACCCAAAATTTCAAAGGTCAGCTTCACTTAAAATCATAATGTTTTGCACAAAAAAAACCCTTCTCTGGCTGGTTTACAACACCATAACTCAGGAACAGAAGGGGAGGTTGTGCCCATATTTGTATTTGGTTGCCATTCATACTGACATAGCATCCTTGAAACTGTGCTGATTGTATAGATCTGTGTGAAGTGTCCACATTTTAGCAGCTCCATCCATATCTGAAGCCTTGTCTGCTTGCTTGTTTAATTATTATTTTGTTTGTTTCTGTGTGTATGTGTTTAAACTCACAGGCCATGCTCTGTCAAAGTTCCCTGGGATAAGCATGGAAGATGTGAGACGCATCATCAGAAAAATGACACATTTGTTTGGAATTTATTTCGAAGAAACATATTTTATTTGTAAGGTTTTTTAATAAGTTAATATATTTGATTCTGAAGTAATAAGTTTTGAAGACGTTGTATTAAAAGGGACTTCATTACCCAGAAGGCTCGCGGAGCGACACGTTCGACGTGATGACGTCGGTTAGCTTCTGTTGCAGCCAAGTTGTGTACTCCCACATCCATGTGTACTCCTCGTTTGCACGAGCTAACGTGTCCATGCCTTTTTTCATTAACTAAAGGTGATGTTTGATTTTAAGTCCAGAGTCTCGTCTCGTCATTTTTAAGGTTGTAAGACGAAGCTGCAACAACATCTGCGCAAATGAGTATGAATTAAAAGCCAAAAGACTAAAACACTGAGCGATCATTTCTCCCTTTGTAACTCCCAAGAGTGAAAACACATACGAGTCCGTTTGGTTTCATTCGTACAACAGACAGTGTCTTTTGACGCCAGCACATATCGACAGTGGTGGTTACTGAACACTTGAAGAGAAGACTGGATTACACGCATCGTTTTGGGCTAAACAATGCGATATTAAGTTACGTTTACAAAACACGTTTTAAAAAACTTTTTTTTTTAAAATGCACACTATATTAATTATATATTTCTGCAGAGAAAGGTCTTAGCTATTTAACCATGTAAAGGAATAGGTTCTAAATAAAAACACATTTTTAACAAATAAACATGTTTCCCTTCAGAATTGGATTTGTGTCAACTCTGTTAGACACACTAAAAAATATACAATTTTAATTCTTCCATTCCAACAAGAATCTAAAGTTCTGAAGTATGTTGTAATAGTGTTTAGTTACTCTGATATGTAATAAAATACAATATATAAACTTAAGTTGTGATTTCACACTATTCTGAAAACCCAGATTTCTAAATATTTGCATTTTCAAACTTTGTTTTTAATTTCAATATTCATTCATTCATTCATCTTCTAACCGCTTCATCCTCTTGAGGGTCGCGGGGAGGCTGGAGCCTATCCCAGCTGACATCGGGCGAGAGGCAGGGTACACCCTGGACAGGTCGCCAGACTATCGCAGGGTTGACACATAGAGACAAACAACCATTCACACTCACATTCACACCTACGGACAATTTAGAGTTATCAATTAACCTAGTCCCCAATCTGCATGTCTTTGGACTGTGGGAGGAAGCCGGAGTGCCCGGAGAGAACCCACGCTGACACGGGGAGAACATGCAAACTCCGCACAGAGGGGCTCCCACGCCCGGGATCGAACCGGCAGCCCTCTTGTTGTGAGGCGAGAGTGCTAACCACCACACCACCGTGCCGCCCTAATTTCAATATTGTAAAAACAAAGAATTTTTTTCCCCAAAAAATTAACAAAAACATACATGTGACAGTGTTGATGAAGACGTTGTTGACGAAAAACTGACGGTGTTGACAAAAAATGTGTGTGCATTGCTGATAATTGAACAAATGTGCTTTTTAAACACTACTACTAAAACTAAGTTTAAGTTTAAGTTTATTTCCTTTATTAATCCCCCTGACTGATACATGCACAAATTGGAGAGATGTCAGAGTGAGGGGGCTGCCCTTGGTGAGGCGCCCCGAGCGGTTGGGGGGTTCGGTGCCTTGCTCAAGGGCACCTTGGCAGTGCCCAGGAGGTGAACTGGCACCTCTCCAGCCACCAGTCCACGCTCCATATTTTGGTCCAGACGGGGACTCGAACAGGTGACCCTCCGGTTCCCAACCCAAGTCCCTATGGACTGAGCTACTGCCGCCTACTCCTACTCCTTGTTATTAGAGTATTGAACTTACTGTAAAGCAAATTATAATAAACATTGCACATACACCGTTTTCAACTATTATAAATTACACCATTTCCACCTATCAAAAAAACAATAAGGGAAACCAGGGGCCCTCCTTCCCTACACCACTTCTTGCTCTCCTCTTTCTCATCCACCTCTTCTCCTCTTCCTTTCCCCCTTTGTCAGTAGTCATCTTCTTTTTAAAGTGGCGTGTGTGTGTGTGTGTGTGCGTGTGCATGTGTGTGTGGTTAGGTGTGTGTTGGGTGTGTGATTGCCCTGCACTGCCTACTTCATACTGGGTGTGATCTTAAATTGTCTTTCCTTCTCTTGCATAGCATGTTTGCTCTCTTGGTCACTGTTTAATTTTTCTCTTCTCTTTCGTTGGTACTCTCTATTTCGTCTCCTTTGCTCCTCAACTGACAATTTCTGTCTAGCCATGCTTTCCTACAATACAAATTGAAATAATGAACAATGTACTTGAATAAGACGACGGAATCAGATTTTTATTTACTTGACATGATTGACTGATTGATTGATAGATAGATGGATGGATGGATGGATGGATGGATGTAAAATCCTCAAGGTGCGGTATGTAGTTTTCATAACCAGATGTTGTGAAAATCTACACACTGGCTTCTCATCTCTCTCTCTATCTCTGTCTCTACATATATAAATATATATATATATATATATACACTGAACAAAAATATAAACGCAACACTTTTGTTTTTGCTCCCATTTTTCATGAGCTGAACTCAAAGATCTAAAACATTTTCTATATACACAAAAGACCATTTCTCACAAATATTGTTCAAAAATCTGTCTAAAATCTGTGTTAGTGAGCACCTCTCCTTGGCCGAGATAATCCATCCCACCTCACAGGTGTGGCATATCAAGATGCTGATTAGACAGCATGAATATTGCACAGGTGTGCCTTAGGCTGGCCACAATAAAAGGCCACTCTGAAATGTGCAGTTTTGCTTTATTGGGGAGGGTCTGGGGGGGTCAGAAAACCATTCAGTATCTGGTGTGACTACCATTTGCCTCACGCAGTGCAACACATGTCCTTTGCATCGAGTTGATCAGGTTATTGATTGTGTCCTGTGGAATGTTGGTCTACTCCTCTTCAATGGCTGTGCGAAGTTGCTGGATATTGGCAGGAACTGGAACACGCCGATATACGCCGATCTAGAGCATCCCAAACATGCTCAGTGGGTGACATGTCCGGTGAGTATGTTGGCCATGCAAGAACTGGGATGTTTTCAGCTTCCAGGAATTGTGTACAGATCCTTGCAACATGGGGCCGTGCATTATCATGCTGCAACGTGAGTCGTGGATGAATGGCACAACAATGGGCCTCAGGATCTTGTCACGTTATCTCTGTGCATTCAAAATGCCATCAATAAAATGCACCCGTGTTCGTCGTCCATAACATACGCCTGCCCATATCATAACCCGACCGCCACCATGGGCCACTCGATCCACAACGTTGACATCAGCAAACCGCTCACCCACACGACGCCACACACGCTGTCTGCCATCTGCTCTGAACAGTGAAAACCGGGATTCATCCGTGAAGAGAACACCTCTCCAGCATGCCAGATGCCATCGAATGTGAGCATTTGCCCACTCAAGTTGGTTACGATGACGAACTACAGTCAGGTCGAGACCCCGATGAGGAGGACGAGCATGCAGATGAGCTTCCCTGAGACGGTTTCTGTGCAGAAATTCTTTGGTTATGCAAACCGATTGTTGCAGCAGCTGTCCGGGTGGCTGGTCTCAGACGATCTTGGAGTTGAACATGCTGGATGTGGAGGTCCTGGGCTGGTGTGGTTACACATGGTCTGCAGTTGTGAGGCTGGTTGGATGTACTGCCAAACAGTCTGAAGTCTGAGCCTTTGGAGACGGCTTATGGTAGAGAAATGAACATTCAGTTTACGGGCGACAGCTCTGGTGGACATTCCTGTAGTCAGCATGCCAATTGCACGCTCCCTCAAAACTTGCGACATCTGTGGCATTGTACTTTGGTGATAAAACTGAACATTTTAGAGTGGCCTTTTATTGTGGCCAGCCTAAGGCACACCTGTGCAATAATCATGCTGTCTAATCAGCATCTTGATATGCCACACCTGTGAGCTGGGATGGATTATCTCGGCAAAGGAGAAGTGCTCACTAACAAAGATTTTAGACAGATTTGTGAACAATATTTGTGAGAAATGGTCTTTTGTGTATATAGAAAATGTTTTAGATCTTTGAGTTCAGCTCATGAAAAATGGGAGCAAAAACCAAAGTGTTGTGTTTATATTTTTGTTCAGTGTATTAAAGTGCTGGGAAAGTTACACGTTATACAATAATAAGCAGACAGATGTGTATGGTTAAATAATGTAATGCATGCTATGTATATACATTTATGTGTAAATAAAACCCTGAAATAACATTTTAACCCTTTACTATATTGACAAATAATATTATATTAGCACATTAAGAACTTATTGGTGGATTTGTCAACTCCGTCAGCTTACAGGTCAACTCCGTCAGACATAGAACCTGATGGAGTTGACGTCTAATGGAGTTGACGTAAGGGCATATATTTTCCCGTCAAAACATGTATTGTACACTGCAGCTAGCTAGTTGCTAGCTGTCCCAATAACCTCACTAAAATGCTTAAATTCAATCCACTATGGTTTAAAAAAGTATCTTAACAGAAAGATGGTATTGACATGGTCCAGCTGTGACCATAGGAATATTGACATTGTTTGTCAATCAATCAATCAATTCAATCAATTTTATTTATACAGCCCAATATCACAAATCACAATTTGCCTCACAGGGCTTTACAGCATACGACATCCCTCTGTCCTTATGACCCTCGCAGCGGATAAGGAAAAACTCCCCCAAAAAACCCCCTTTAACGGGGAAAAAAAATGGTAGAAACCTCAGGAAGAGCAACTGAGGAGGAGGGATCCCTCTTCCAGGACGGACAGACGTGCAATAGATGTCGTACAGAACAGATCAGCATAATAAATTAACAGTATGACACAATGAGACAGAGAGAGAGAGAGAGAGAGAGATGCAGGTAATGACAGTAGCTTACAACAACATTATTGAAAGTAATAATATTATAGTCATAGTTCTGGCTACTGTGGTACAATATGTTGAAAGTATGTATTAATATCTGGCAGTATACATGTGTGACAAAAGTCGTGTATAATAACAGTAGAAGTATGACTAATGACTAATGATGGCAGCAGCAGCAGCAGGAGGCATCTGGCAGGACCACGGCAGCAGCACAACCACACACGTCACGCTGTCCAGGCACCGCTGCGATATGAGTTAATCTGAGAGACAGTGGAGCACAAAGGCTCCGGAGAAGAAGCCGAGTTAGTGACATCCAGAATGGCCGAGTTAGCAAGATGCAGTAATAGAATACGAGAGAGAGAGAGAGAGAGAGAGAGAGAAGAAGAAGAAGAAGAAGAGAAGGTGCCCGGTGTATTATAGGGGGGTCCTCCGGCAGACTAGGCCTAAGTCAGCCTAACTAGGGGCTGGTACAGGGCAAGCCTGAGCCAGCCCTAACTATAAGCTTTATCAAAGAGGAAAGTCTTAAGTCTAGTCTTAAATGTGGAGACGGTGTCTGCCTCCCGGACTGTAACAGGAAGATGATTCCACAGGAGAGGAGCCTGATAGCTAAAGGCTCTGGCGTTCTCAGAGCGCAGTGTTCTGGTGGGATAATAAGGCACTATGAGCTCTCTAAGATATGACGGAGCTTGACCATTTAGAGCTTTATAAGTTAACAGTAGGATTTTAAATTCAATTCTGGATTTTACAGGGAGCCAGTGCAGAGAAGCTAAAACAGGAGAAATATGATCTCGTTTCTTAGTTCCTGTTAGTACACGTGCTGTTGCATTCTGAATTAGCTGGAGAGTTTTTAAGGACTTACCAGAGCTACCTGATAACAGAGAGTTACAGTAATCCAGCCTAGAGGTAACAAAAGCGTGGACCAATTTTTCTGCATCTTTTCAGGTCAGGATAGGCCTAATTTTCGCAATATTACGCAGATGAAAAAATGCAGTCCGTGAGGTTTGTTTTAAATGAGAATTAAAAGACAAATCTTGATCAAATATTACTCCGAGGTTTCTTACGGTAGTGCTAGAGGCCAGAGCAATGACATCAAGAGAAACTATGTCATCAGATAAAGAGTCTAAAATAGTGTCTAAAATATCAAAAAATGTAAAACGTACCAGAGCATGTGTGGTAGTGTTGCATTCACCACAGGTAGGGAGATGAAAAGGGGTCCTCAGGGATATAGCTGACCATGCTATTTCCTGATTTAATGAGTCTTATGAAAAAATCTGACGGAGTTGACAGAAACTGAGGACACAACTTTGATAGGCAGATTTTTATAGAAAATATTATTTGATGTTCACTTCATGAATTGTTTTTTATATTTCAACCCCTTCTTTTTTATTTGATATATATGTTTTCATAATTGTAGAGCTTTTTTAAAGTTTTTTGGGATGGTCAATATTGTGACCTCTTGCTGAGGACAAGTGCAATAACATGGACCTTCTAACCACAGACCACACATTTAAACAAATTTTCCCCAAAAAGATAAAAAAAAAGTATATTCTAAAAATCACATAGGTATATACAGTTCCTTTAGATTTAACTTTGTAAGTATGTCAATCATGATGAATTTCTTCATTTTTGATATAAATTAGACTTTTCTATGTAGGACATATTTTGTCCTGACTCTCAAGAATCAGTGAAGTGCAAAAATAATACAATAGAAAAAGTGCTGTCATACACAAAAGTGGGCTAGAAGTTTATTACTGTTAAACTAGTATACTTGCAGTATACTTCAGAGTGTACTTTCATAAACTAAAAGTGGACTAGAAGTGCATTATTAGTAAACTAATAGTATTCCTGGAAGGTTACTTGCAGTATACTTTAAACACAGCACACAGCACACACAGGAACACACTTGTTATTCCTCATACTTACTTTTCTTCTTCTTATTATTTTTCTTACGCCAGATTTTGGTGCGTAACTTGTGCCACAGCTTTGAGCGCACACAGGGTCTTCAGAAAACATATAGATTCAAGATTCAAAGTGTTTATTGTCATATGCACAGTAAGGACATGCGTTTCCCTGCAGAGTTAAATTCGTTCTTTTCTGTCACCAATTAATGCAATTAATGCAACAATATAAATCTGAAGTATGAAGTAGATCAAAATATATACGGTGTACACTGTTTCAATATCTCCTTGCTTAGTATAATATTAATTTGCCTGACGCGGCTGGATCTGTGAGCGTTTGGTTGCTAAGAAGACTGTTAAGAGTGGGTCAGCTTGATCTTACAACTCCTTCTTAGTGAAAGATCTTCTTAAGCTAAGAGCGATCTGGGAAATGTGTTTTTCTTTCACGGGAGGCTTAAGAGCCTTCTGAGCTCTTAGCGCTAAGAGCCATCAGGGAAATGCCGCCAGTATAAGTATACTTGAGTAAAGCCTTAACAGGCAACCTGTAGTGATTAACTAGCTAGCTAGCATTAGGAGGATGCATCCTGAGGATGGTTATCATGTTAGCAAGATGGAAAAATAAATGTTATCTAGCTGTTAGCTGTATTTTCCTGGTCATGATGAATCTACAACAGCACTATTTTGTTCATTGTTATTCTGTTTCAATTTCAGTAGCTATCTACTAGTTTTCATTTTTGGAGAATATATTACCAACATTATGTTTGCTTCTTCACAGCTCTTCAAATGACAGGGAGTGGGACAGGACTCTCACTTCTCACACTGTTCTGAGGTGGGAGGAAGACAAGTCCCCTTGTCTCATGGGTTGACAATCTGATGCTACTAATAGGCCTACTTTAGATGAAAAACAACCTGTGTAGAGATTATTGAAACTGCTTTGTGTGAACTGTGTAGTAAATTTCACTGAGCCTCAATTATTATTTAACAGAGCTGCAGTATTTAACTATTGTAGATTTTTCCGTGAGTGTATGTAATTTGCATTATAGGAGTTGAATAGGGTAACAACAGCCTACTTTGTTTTTGACCCCCCACCCTACCTCAAGAGTACACTGACTTTCCACACAACACGGTCGCTATGGTGGGTGAGAAGATCCAACCAGTGAAATATTTGACTCTTTTTCACCACATTGCCATTTCCCCCCTTGTTTTGTCATTTATAAGGTGGATGTTGTGGGTCCAGCTCGGACCTCGAGTCCAGTCAGTTCCACTGGTTCGGAGCTGGTCCGAGGGAACAAGCGGGGCGTGCTCCCTGGGGACACGTGCCACCGAGACACAGAGTCAGAAGATGCGGAGTGTTTTGCCAGCTCTGCCCAGCAACAGGTGTGGGCCATCAAATACTCTACGCACCTGTTATCAATCAGCCAAACCACTTCAGGAGGATGCTGGATCCTTTGTCTGCAGCTTAACCCTCCTGTGGTAAAGACCTGATGAGCCTTAGCTCTCTAGCTACAAGTTGTATTTGTGCGTGTATTTGGCTTCGGACTAATTTGAATTTTTTTTTTTGTTTGTTCCAGACGGTTCCGCCAGCCTCTCCGGCTTCCAGACAGTGACTCTCTGTTCCCCTCCTCCCTCGTCACAACTCTCCGTCTCTGGACTCCAGTCCCAATCACCCCTGGGTTTCCCTGCAGAACCACTCCGTCCCCGGACCAACTCTCGTCCATTCCCCAGGGCGCTTCTACCCCGCCATCTCCTCGCTCAATGGCTAGCCACCACTTCCACCTCCTTCCAGCCACCAGGCCGCCTCACCACTGCTACACCGGACTGCCCTTCTCCCTTACTCCCAGGTTCGCATGCACATTGTACACACTTCACACACTAGTTACTGATATTCAAACCCACACTGCATCCACACACCCCTCTGGTTACATACTCAATCTTATACCACATACACGCATCCATTCATTCCCCCCACTAATTTGCAACCCTTTTCACCCCTTATTAGTATTGTGCAGACATGTACTGAGTGACAATAAATGAACCTTTGACTTTTGACCTTTATTATTTAAATACAATATCTGCTTTTTTGTGGCTGTGGCCAGGTTTTACCTACTCAGTGGTTACTCTTAAATACCTTCCGTGTTCCTCTGCATAGATGGGAGACTGACAGAGGGCCATCTCTGTAGCATTCCATCCAGTCCAGAGCCCTGTCCCGATGTCTCGTCTCGATACTCCAATGACGCGATGTTAAGATACCTCTCAGGTCTGATGAGTCTGACTAGCTGTCGCCACCTCTCAGGTGGGCTTTGGCTATGATGGAGAGCTGGTTGTCCCTCTGAAACATTCTCCCTTTTCTACACAGGAACTACAGCATATTTTGCAGTGACCAAGTACTTATTCATTACCCAGGCTTGAATGAAGACATAGAATACATCCACTTTCTCTGAAGATGTATGAAAGAGGCTTATGGAGAAGACATGATGTTGCAGACTCAAGTCTTCGAGTGGCACAGCAATTCATCTTGGTGCACAGCTTCCTCATACTCAGCTCCTGCTCTAAGATGGTCCTCACGGACTCCCTAAGCTTGTCCGCTATCATCTACACTGTCAATCTCCGATCACTCCGCATCAACTGGTTCACTCTGTCAATGAGTCATGGAAGGCCATCCTGACTTGGGGTCATTTTCCACCTCCATGCAGCCACTCTTGAAGTGTTTGTGCCACTCAAAGACTTCGTCCGCGACATCTCATCTTTTCCATAAGGCTCCTGGAGAGGTTTGGGACTCGGCTGGACCCTTCCCCAACTTAACCAGGAATTTCGAATTGATTCTTTGCTCCATGTTTGTGCCATCTTCAGTTGCGTGACAGAGCGTGACAGCAGTGTAACAGCAGGTTTTTCTTTACAGGTTCTTCTAATCATTTGGGAAGAAACCTGTAAAGCATCAGTGTTTCACTGCTTAACTTTTAGTTCTGTTACTTTAAGGTGTTTGATTGTAATAATTTAAGAACAATCTGTAAAACAAAGTTCTTTCTCTGCTGTACTTTTAATCCATCTCATGCCCAGTGTACCATCACAGAGTTTCTCTGCTTTTTTCTGTTGTTTGTTATCGTCTTGTTGCTTTTCTGTACTGCTTGTGTTGTATTGTACTGTTTTGTTGGTGTTATTGTTTCCTTATTATGTATTGTAAAGTGACCTTGGGTTTTTTGAAAGATGCTATATAAATTAAAGTTATTATTATTATTATTTATTATTACAGTGACAGAGCTAAACTGTTGGTGTCACCCTGTGATTTTATTGGTGTCGATGTGGCCATTTAATGTAGGGGTGTACAAACTTTTTTTTTTTTAATAGGTACCACATCAGATAATGTGAAAATACCAGGGGGGGATCTGCTTTTCGCACGTTTGATTTAAAATAATAATAATGAGAATAATCATTACACACAAATGAGACAGATGCAACAGTTTCATCTTTTAGTGATAAACTTTCCACTGCTCAGCCTTCACTGTCGACTTTATGCATCTTTGCTGTGGCCACGTCTGCTACCTAGCAGGAAATGTCTGCTACTAGGTAACCATTCCTTTGCTTGTTTACCCCATTTATTAAATTACATTACAAATTGTATGATAGAGCTGCCATTGTGAGGTGAACAGAAAAAAAAGAAAGACAAGCTGCGGGCCACCCGCAGAGGGATCCAGAAGGGTTCGTTGCAGTGTGGATCGGGCAGCAGACCAAGGCAGGGGCCTTGGCGGTCCGATCCTCGGCTACGGAAGTTGGCTCTTGGGACATGGAATGTCACCTCTCTGGCGGGGAAGGAGCCGGAGCTTGTGGAAGAGGTTGAGCGCTACCGGCTAGATATAGTCGGCCTCACCTCGACACATACAGTGGTGGAAAAAAGTTTTCGGACACCCTTAAAATTTTACACAATCTCAAATATTATCATGAAATATTTGTGGAAAAATCTTTTTTGTGTTTCAAAAGGTGTGGCTGCATTAGACAGATACAAACAAATACAAATTATATTTTTTTGTTTATTGTTTACAAGAAAAACTAACAAAACTAAATTCTTGACAGTTTCAATATGTCAGTTCTCAACATTGTCGGTATCAAAATCAACAAATAACAGAGAATGTGTTCAAAACTGAACAAAAAATAAATAAACCATCACATCATCAAATTAATATTTAGTAGTCCTGCCATTGGCACATAGTAGAGCTCTAATCCTGGCTGGCATGTTCCCCACGAGCCTTTCACACTATTGAGGGGTAATCTTGTCCCATTCTTCTTGAATTACTGCTTTTAATTCTTCTAAATTCTTTGGTTTATGCTTTGAAACAGACCTTTTGATAATCCACCACAGATTTTCAATGGGGCTCATGTCCGGGATTGAGCTGGCCACTCTAAGACCTGGATACTGTGCTCCTGCAGCCAAGTTCTACTGGCCTTGGATGTGTGGCAAGGGGCATTATCTTGTTGAAACATCCAGTTTTTACCTCGACGGAACAGTGCACACGCAGAAGGGAGCATGTGGGTTTGAGAACGGTACAATACTTGGTAGAGTTCAATGTGCCATCACAGACAGTGAGATGACCAACACCAGCAGCACTCATGCATCCCCAAACCATGATACTGCCTCCACCATGCTTGACAGTAGGTACTGTACATGCTGGAGATAATGCTTCGCCTGGCCTTCTACGTACCCTCACATTAGTAGGAGGAAGGTAAAGCTGGAAACTGGACTCATCTGACCGCGAAATCTTCTTCCAATTCCTGGCTGTCCAGTTCTTGTGTGCCTGGGCCCAACGACGCCGGGCTAACCTCTGTCTCTCATTGATCAGGGGCTTCTTGATAGCCTTGTAGGACCTTAAGCCATGATCTAATAGTCGGCCACGTACAGTGCGGGTGGAACACTGGACTCCAGTTTGGTTTGACCACTGCTGCTGAAGCTCTTGTGATGTCATTTGGTGGTTTTGCCTGCACATGCGGATCAGGATGCGGTCATTTCTTGCTGAAGAAACCCTTGGACACCCAGATCTTGGTTTGTCTTCCAAACTGTTGGTTCATCTGTATTTCTGCAGAGTGTATCCAACTGCTGAAGGACTGCATCTGCACTTCCTGGCTATCTGGCGGCAGCTGTACCCTTCCTGGCTGAGAATCTTTATCTTCAGGCGTGTTTCCTGCGTTAGGTTCCTTGTTTTAGCCATTTTTGTGTCTGAAGAACTTTCAAATGTGCTGGCTTTATGTAGACATGAAGCTTGGCAACAAAAATTGTGTCTTTTAATAAAAAGAATGACCTTCATCACTGGTACCAAAATGACGCAATACTCAAAATTTCTTATGTATTTTTATGGAACCAATCAATTTTAAGTTTTTAATGGCTTTTTTAGGATTTATTTAGTATTTTAGCTGTGACTGTACTAAAAGAAATTGCACTTGAAGACCTAAGAGTGATTCTTAATACAATATTTTTCCACCACTGTAGTTCCGGCTCTGGAACCCAAGTCCTTGAGAGGGGTTGGACTCTCTCCTTTGCTGGAGTTGCTCCGAGTGAGAGGCGGAGGGCCGGGGTGGGCTTTCTGATCAGACTCTCAGACTCTCTGCCTGTACGTTGGGATTCACCCCAGTGGACGAAAGGATTGCGTCCCTGCGCCTTCGGGTCGGGGAACGGGTCCTGACTCTTGTCTGTGCTTATGCACCGAACAGCAGTTCAGAGTACCCGGCCTTTTGCCGGGGGACTTCAACGCTCACGTGGGCAATGACAGCAGGACCTGGAGGGACGTGACTGGGAGGAACGGCCTGCCCAATCTGAACCCGAATGGTGTGCAATTATTGGACTTCTGTGCAGGTCGCAGTTTGGCCATAACTAACACCATGTTCGAACATAAGGATGTCCATCGGTGCACGTGGCACCAGGACAGCCTAGGTTGCAGGTCAATGATTGACTTTATAGTCGTGTCATTTGACCTGCGACCATATGTTCTGGACACTCGGGTGAAGAGAGGAGCAGAGCTGTCAACTGATCACCACCTGGTGGTGAGTTGGATCAGGTGGCAGGGGAGGACGCCGCGCAGACCTGGAAGGCCCAAAGGAGCAGTGAGGGTCTGCTGGGAACGCCTGGCGGAAAAACCTGTCAAGATGATCTTCAACTCCCACCTCCAGGAGAGCTTCGACCGCATCCCAAGGGCGGAGGGGGACATTGAGTCCGAATGGGCCTTGTTCCACTCTGCCATTGTCGAGGCAGCTGTTGCGAGCTGTGGCCGCAAGGCTGCGGGGGCCACTCGTGGCGGTAACCGTCAGGCTGAAGAAGGAGGCCTATAGGCCATGGTTGGTCCAGAAGCAGCTGACGGGTACCGGCGGGCCAAGCGGAGCGCAGCAGCGGCAGTCGCGGAAGCAAAAACTCGGGCGTGGGAGGAGTTCGGTGAGGAGCTCCTCAATCCCACCAACACGTATTCCAGTGAGGAAACAGAGCCGGGGGTCTCGGGGGCGGGTCGTCCAATTTTGGGGGCAGAAGTCGCCGAGGTAGAGAAGGAACTACACGGCGGCGGGGCCCCGGGGGTGGACGAGATTCGCCCTGGATATCTCAAGGCTCTGGATGTTGTAGGGCTGTCTTGGCTGACACGCCTCTGCAATATTGCATGGACATTGGGGGCAGTGCCTCTGGAGTGGCAGACCTGGGTGGTGGTCCCCATCTTCAAGAAAGGGGACCAGAAGGTGTGTTCCAACTACAGGGGGATCACACTCCTCAGCCTACCCGGTAAGGTCTATGCCAGGGTGCTGGAGAAGAGGGTCCAGTCGATAGTTGAACCTCGGATTGAGGAGGAGCAATGTGGTTTTCTTCCTGGACGCGGAACCGTGGACCAGCTCTTTACCCTCGCCAGGGTGCTGGAGGGGGCACAGGAGTTCGCCCAACCAGTCCACATGTGTTTTGTGGATTTGGAGAAGGCTTACGACCGTGTCCCCAGGGGCATCCTGTGGGGGGTACTCCGGGAGTATGGGGTTGGTGGCCCTCTGCTAAGGGCCATCCAGTCCCTGTACCGAAGGAGCTGGCAGTAAGTCGGACCTGTTCCCGGTGAGGGTTGGACTCCACCAGGGCTGCCCTTTGTCACCGGTTCTGTTCATAACTTTCATAGACAGAATTTCTAGGCGCAGCCGAGGGGTGGAGGGTGTCAGGTTCGGTGATGGGAGGATCTCGTCCCTGCTATTTGCGGATGACGTGGTCCTCCTAGCTCCATCGAACAGTGACCTCCAGCTCTCGCTGGGACGGTTCGCAGCCGAGTGTGAAGCGGCTGGGATGAGAATCAGCACCTCCAAGTCTGAGGCCATGGTCCTCAGCCGGAAAAGGGTGGATTGCCCACTCCAGGTCGGGGGGGAGGTCCTGCCTCAGGTGGAGGAGTTTAAGTATCTCGGGATCTTGTTCACGAGTGAGGGTAGGATGGAGCAGGAGATTGACAGGCGGATTGGGGCGGCGTCAGCAGTGATGCAGACGTTTAACTGGTCCGTTGTGGTGAAAAGGGAGCTTAGCCAGAAAGCGAAGCTCTTGATTTACCGGTCGATCTACGCTCCAACCCTCATATGGTCACGAGCTTTGGGTAGTGACTGAAAGAACAAGATCGCGAGTACAAGTGGCCGAAATGAGTTTCCTCCGCAGGGTGGCTGGGCTCAGCCTTAGAGAAAGGGTGAGGAGCTCGGACATCCGGGAGGGACTTGGAGTAGAGCCGCTGCTCCTCCATATCGAGAGGAGCCAGTTGAGGTGGTTCAGGCATCTGGTAAGGATGCCTCCTGGACACCTCCCTTGGGAGGTATTTCAGATATGTCCAACTGGGAGGAGACCTCGGGGCCGCCCCAGGACACGCTGGAGGGATTACATCGCCCGGCTGGCCTGGGAACGCCTCGGGGTTCCTTCAGAAGAGCTGACAGAGGTGGCTGGGGAGAGGACTGTGTGGGCTTCTTTGCTGAGGCTGCTGCCCTCGCGACCCGGACCCGGATAAGCGGAGGACGATGAGACGAGACAAGCTGCGGGCCATTTATTCCGTCTACGGGCCACAATTGGCCCCCGGGCCAGACTTTGGCTATGCCTGGTTCGATAGTCTGGTGCTGAACATTAGTTACTGCTGTTTTGTTAGCTCATGCTAACTGGGCAGACACTGAACTGACTGTTTCAATCCAGGATCCAGGATCACACCCATGCTCTCCTTGACCCTCCCCTCAAACCCCTCCTCTCCATGCCAAAACAGAAAAAAACTGATGAAATGAAAAGTGTGTCAGTCTGAAATTGGCAATGACAGTTGTGCTGCTTTGTGCATCCACTTTGTATAAGATCCACTGACCTATCATTAAAAGTCAAAGTGAGGTTTGAAATATTGGGAAACTCAGAATGAACTGCTGATTAGCAGACAGACAGCAAGAGGCAAACTTGTTGCTTTTGCTACATCTGGAATTCTATGTCTTAGCCTTTTTTTTGGTTTCTTTCTTTCTTTCTTTCTTTCTTTCTTTCTTTCTTTCTTTCTTTCCTGGTCCATTCATACTGTCTTTCACTCTTTCCCATTTTCTCTACCTCTACATAGTGCAGAATGTTGGGCTGTGATAAAAGTAAGCATACCAAACAGTAAACATAATTTAACAACCTTGGAAGCTTCCATCAGATACTGGGAGAGCACATTTCCTGAAAGTGCCACAACAACAATAACAACAAAATAAAGGCCCATTCCATTTAGAGAGAGTCTGGAAAATAATAACAAAAAAGTTGCTTTCTATCAGAAAGATAGGAGTCATTTTGTCCAAACAACATACATCAGGGGGTCACTGGCTGAAAAGAGTTTCTATTCTGCCAAAGATAAGTCAACGAGATGCTGTCTGTTGTGTTTGTATGATTGCATGATTAATACTGATGGCTGTGATTCTGCAAGCCCTATTGAAAATCCAGTTGTGCTTTTATTTGATCTTCCCTTTGATTGGCTTGTCAGTTTGGTTGGACAGACTGGAGCATAATGTAGGTCAGCAGTACCTGTCCTGCACTACCTCAAATCCCACATATTGCAATTATACCAACATACACTCTGACTCCATACTCTGTGGATACAGAGTTTAAAACAATGACACTAAGACCCAGAGACAATGACTGGACAGAACTGAAATAAACTACCACAGACAGTGTGATAAAGTATTAGATCTGGGGAAAAGAAACTTTAATCCACTTTTTTAATCCACTATCATCCTTTGCAAATGCAGTTGAGAGGAAGCCATCTTGGACAGCAGTGATGCCTCCCTCAGTTTCAATTTTCAATCAATTTTATTTACAAAGTCCAGTGTCACAAATCACAATTTGTCTCAGAGGGCTTTACAGCATACGACATCCCTCTGTCCTTAGGACCCTTGCAGCGGAAAAAGAAAAACTCCCCCAAAAAAATCCTTTAACGGGGGGAAAAAAAGTTAGAAACCTCAGGAAGCAACTGAGGAGGGATCCCTCTTCCAGGACGGACAGACGTGCAATAGATGTCGTACAGAACAGATCAACATCCCTGTGTTTAATTCCCAAGCTCTGATTGGAGTATGCGGCATATTTGTTGCATAATTTGACACAAACATATATAAGTTTAAATATGTATTCTTTTTACTTCTTTTTTTTGTTCTGGAAACACAGAAACACAAAACATCAATATAACTTGGCTACATACTGCCGGCAAGTTCATATTCACATTCACTCTTGAATTTGAATAAAACGTGAAATGTCCACTTGCACTATAACTCTCAAAATACACAGACAATATTCTGCGCACTCACACAGCTTACAACCAAAATACATGGGATACAGTTGCTGCGTCTACCTTAGCATGCCTGCAGCCGAGCACGTTCATTGCCATCAGTTGAAGCTGATAAACTGGCCAAGAAAGCTGTGCTATGTGCGACTTCCCCCCACATTCCAAAGACATGCAGGTTTGGTTTATGGGGGACTCTAAATTGCCCATTGGTATGAATGTGAGTGTGAATGGTTATCTGTCTCTTTCCCTGTGACAGTCTGGCGTCCTGTCCAGGGTGTACCCTGCCTCTTCCCAAATGACAGCTGGGACAGGCTCCACCCCCCATGACCCTGAACAATCAAATCAATGGATCCTGTTATTAAAACAATCCAATTAACTAATTAATCAACAGTTATTGTCAGTGTTGTGGGCTACACATTACAAAAGTAACATGTTACAGTAATGTATTATCTTTCGGAGAAGCAAAGTAATATAACGCATTACCATTAGTAATAGTATATATACCAATAGTTTTACATTTACAATGTCATGAAACACGTTACCATCCAAAATCCAAACTATTCATTGTTGTCATTTTCATTCATTCACACTCATCCACACTGCTCCACTTCTGCCAGTCAGACACAAAGATGCAAGGCGGCTGGAGAAACTAGTCAAAAGAGCTGGCTCTGTGATTGGAGTCAGGTTGGACACACTGGAGGAGGTGGTGGAGAGATGCACACTGAAGATGTTCGAGGTCATCATGAACAACCCAGATCATCCACTCCACAACACCTTTATGAACTAAAAAAACTGCGGTGGACGGCTCCTCTCTTCGATGCAGGACAGAGATACACAAGATCCTATATACCAACAGCCATCAGGCTTTATAATTCTTTGGCATATAATAGATGAGCTGACAGATAATTGAATTTCCCCTTGGGGATGAATAAAGTTATTCTTATTGTTATTGTTATTCTTATGTCATTATAGATTACATTGTAGAAGGGTGCCGGTGATAAACACAGCTGGGTCATGCTGCACTGTGCTTTAATGAATACAGTGAAGCTAGCAGCAACCACATGCTGCAAAGGCGGAGTCTGTGTAGTGGGTAAAAAATAAACTCTGCCTACATCATATCCCTGCATCTCTGCCTCATGTATTTCAGCTATTAAATTCTAGCAGGCTACTGGCAGTTACAGTTGTGATTTCCTCAACAGCAAATGACAATGAAAAATGAAAAATGTTAAGGCCTATAGGGAGCGCAGTCTGTGGGGCTTCTCTGAAATGTATAGCAACTAGCATCCCAGATGCTAACATGGAGCTACCTGGCTTTAGTACAGGCAGCTCGTTGTGTACTATGTTTTTTTTAGTAAAGGCATTGTCATTAGGAGTACGCATGCATGGCGTTCTTGTAGTCCCATCAGTAAGGCTCTTGAAAATTCACTTTTTACTTTAATTTTAGGCACTTACGTCTTGGTCAGTTTTCATTTTAAAGTCTATCTTTTAACTAGTGGATAGCATCTAGGCATCGGCGTCCTGAATTCCAAGTTTTATCTCACTGAAGACAACTCCTGCCGGCTGCTAGCACCGGCTTGTTTTTAGCCTTGGGGGCTAACTGGCTTCAAAAGGACTAATATCCCATGGGACGTAAACTGAGATCTCTCCAGTTTTGCTGCTTGCTAACCTACCCCCCATCTGATTAAGCTATACACCTGATCAACACAGTGGGCTCTGACTTCGGAGCCCTTGCGTGTAAGTAACATCAGCCATCCAACCAGTCCACTGATGTCCAGGGAAAAATATTTCAGATGCACATCTCCTCCTCATTATCCCCGCAGTCCTCTTTCCCCCGTCCAAATGTGGAGCCGGTCTCCTCAAAAGGTGGTGATGACGTCAGCTGCGCAGGTGTCTACTACTCCAGATGACCCGGTCATCACCTATCCATCCCTGCCACCTAAATTAGCGGTCTATGACAACGCGGCTGTAAAAATCAAACTCCTGATATTCTTATAATCAGTGATTCCATCATTAGAAATGTGCATCTTCCAGGTTCCATCACGTACTGCCTCTCTGGTGGAAAAAACACTGATTTCTTAGAGCTGATTCCATCCATTATCGATCTCCATCCCACAGCTCAAACTGTTGTCCTACACACAGGCACAAATGACGTAATGTCCAGACAATCCTTTAAACTTCAGCATAATCTGGAATCATTGGTCAACACAGTGGAAAGCCTCGGGAAAATCTGCGTTCTGTCTGGCCCAATACCCACCATGTTTTTCATAACTTTAATATGTCTAGTTTTTGAAACAGATGGTTGTATAAAAATATTTTACTGCAAAATTAGTTAATTTGGTTGATGTTTGGATACTCCCCAAAACCAAAAATTGAACTATCACCCCAAAATGTTATTAATATGTTCCAAAGAGTGTTATCTTATCATAAAAGTAGGTTATTGGACTATTAACTTCACCCTCTGATGTCACCAGCCAACTACTGCAGCCAGCACCTTAAGCCCTGAGCATGTTTTTTTGTTCTGCCTAAAACAACATACCAACATTCAAATGAGTATATCTCAAAAAGTACAGGGGCTGCCAGCAAAAATTTGGTAACAGAAGAAAGGTAAGATGTGTGAGATTTTAAATTAGGAGTCTAAATTAATGTAGGTTTTACTCAATTACACTGCTGACAAAATACCCAATAGAAATTGAATGTTGATCTCCGCTTGACCTCACTGAACAACAGTACGGACAATCATATTTTCATAGGCTACCATAGCATTCTTGGTATCAGTTGATTTGTATAGGCCTGTAGAGTCATTTTATAAAGTAATTTTGGAATACAGTAACACTATTTAGACAGCAGCTTTAGCCAAAGACTGTGTAGCCTTGTCAAATCTTCTCCGTTCCATATTTATCTGTCCCTGTATAAGCATGCCCCTCACCTAAATGTGTAAAGAGAAGGACACAAACCATAGATTAAAGGCAACAATGATCGATATTTAATGCAAACCAGCTAATTTTAAATACATTCCTATGTATTTTAATCTTTTCTTTGAATAACACTGACAGTATGGGCCTACTGCAATAGACTATTAATCAACAGGCTGCATGACACCATATTACAAATGATTTCACTGGTTTGGACTGAATGAATTTGAAAAAGAAGAGAATCTAAGATAAATCATCATTTGGATACTAAATGAATTAAAGCTGCAAGCAGCATTGTTTGGGACCTCGGGCTCTCGCTGTCGACCTCCAGCTCACGTAGACAGTGTGAATTAGCCTATTTCGTAAGAGTCGAAATGTCGATAAAACAAGCAACGTCAATGGAATGTAAGGTCATTTTTGGCAATGAACCCGTGACTTGAGAGTAGAACTTTGAAGGCTACTGAAAACCAAACTACTGATGACATGAATCAATCAATCAATCAATCAATCAATCAATCAATCAACCAATCATTTTTATTTAAAAAGCCCAATATCACAAATCACAGTTTGCCTCACAGGGCTTTACAGCATACAACATCCCTCTGTCCTTAGGACCCTTGCAGCGGATAAGGAAAAACTCCCCAAAAAAACCCCTTTAACGGGGGAAAAAAAACGGTAGAAACCTCAGGAAGAGCAACTGAGGAGGGATCCCTCTTCCAGGATGACAGACATGCAATAGATGACGTACAGAGCAGATCAACATAATACATTAACAGTAATCTGTATGACACAATGAGACAGAAGGGGAGAGAGAGAGAGAGAGAGAGAGAGATGCAGGACAGATGATAATGTTAATAGCTTACAACAACATTAATGAAAGTAATAATATTATAATTATAATTCTGGCTACTGTGGTACAATATGTTAAAAGTATATATCAATATCTGATAGTGTACATATGTGACAATAATCATATGTATATAATAACAGCAGAAGTATGACTAATGATAACAGCAGCAGCAGGAGGCATCTGGCAGGACCACAGCAGCAGCACAACCACACACGTCACACTATGCAGGCACTGCTGTGATCGAAGTTAACCTGCCAGACAGTGGAACACAAAGGCTCCGAAGAATAGCGATGGTACCGAACCCTGGTACTGAGCAGGCCCGGGGCTACATTCTTCAAGATCACAGTATTAATAAGCTCTGACCTTAACAGTTCTGCTATCGGTACTGGAGCAGTTGCGTTTATTTATTTATCTATTTTACAAGATAAACGTTATCTTGCACATTTATCTCACCAACTCTTTCAATTATCTGTCACTGTATCATAATTTTTGCTATTCTCCCTGAAGATGAGAGATCTGTCTCGCTCACCCTGGCTGCCTGCTGTGTGTGAGTGGAGAGCAGTGGGGCGGGGCTATTGTTCCAGTGACACACACACACATGCACACACACACACACACACACACACACACACACACACACACACAAGACAGCGCATACACCAACTCAAGCTCGTAGCCTACCTTTAGATAGATAACGATGGCGGAGAGAGCCAAACGGTCAAAAGGGTGGCTTTACAATACAAGAGTTGATACAGATGCAGCGCGTTGTCACAAGTGTAACAAATGGTTTATGCGTGTAAGGGCACCAACACTAGTAATTTGTCAAAACACCTTGCGAAAGTGCATCATATTCAGACAGAAAGATGTACAATGTTTGACTGCCCTAGCACAGCTAGTCCATCTATGTCCAGGTTTGTAACATTATGCTAGCAGCCAACACATGGAGTTAATAACCATTAGCTATTTTGCGACCCTATTTACTAAATAGGGTTTCAGATTTGGGATTTTATTTGTGTATTTTTCAGATACTTCTAAATACATGAACATAACCATAATTATAGCCTGGGCTGGGTGTTGTGGGATTTCCCCCCCTCTGGTCCTAGGTACCTAGAATACCTAACATACCTAGAATCCTGTCGGTTGTGGGTTGAACGGGGTCACAGACACAGACAGGAATACGTATTCCTGTCAAATATGGCAGTCATAGTGCTCTGCTGTGCACAGGTATGTGACGTGTCAGAGGGGAAACGAGGCCGTTCACATTACTCTTTGTGGCAGGTAACGGTCCATAAACCTCAGTGCACTTTAGGGACTGTTCTTAACTTGTCAAAGGAGGAGGGTGGCTGGTTGATTTTTATTTTATTTATTTATTTTATTTTGATCCCCTCCATGTTAATCACTTATTGATGCTGTTTTTGAAGTATGAATAAGTCAATAAGTAATTTATTCCATTGAAATATCATTGATGTATTATAGAAATATACTTTAACTGGTATCGTAGCTACCGTGGGTCCCAATTTCGGTACCGTGACAACACTATTATTTTATGTATTTTACATTTCAAGTTGTAAGAAGTAAAATGTTTTGTTAAAAAACTATTTTGTTGCATAATGAGAATTGAGCAAATAAAGCAATTTATTTTCTTAATTAGTTTTTTTCTTCGTCAAAAAGTATCGCTAAGAGTAGTAGTACAGTTAAAATCTTAACGAGACCCATGCCTCAGCCGTATGGATGAGTTAGTGACATGCAGTAACAGGACACGAGAGAGAGAGAGAGAGAGAGAGAGAGAGAGAGAGAGAGAGAAGGTGCCCAGTGACATGAACCCCCCTGTGCCATGGGAAGTTGCAGCTGGGCTGTGGGAGATTGTATGGTTTTGATTATGTGTTTGTGCATAGTTACTTGACTGTTGACCAAAGAAATACTCTGATAAGTAAGTCACTTGTCATGCTGCATACTACATGTGCTACAATTACCAAGCACTATGTGTGTATAAGATTACATTACAATTTAACAGTCGTAATCACAAAAGTAGCAACAGTATTATCAGTAATAAAGGCTTTTGTAGTATGTGGGAGAAAAGACTGATATATAGCGTGTAGATGCTGTTTCAAATGAAGATTCTGCTGTTGTAATCTCTCCTTTAAAGATTGTATCCACACAGACATACACACACACACACACAAAGACACACACACAGGCTTATGTCTGTCAAAGTGAAGCTATTGTTATGCTAATTAATGCTTGCATGTTGTCAGGTGAGAGCCCAAACACTTCAAGATGGCTTTAAAATTTCTCAAACTAGTCCTTCCTCCTCCCAAACTGTGGGTCCGATCGTCAATCTGAACATACTACAAGAGAGATACACTCGTTCCAAATGCAGACATATAGGATTCATGTTTGTGGAGTCAAAAATGTGAATTTTAGTTGCAAGTTTACGATGTCTAGCTCACAGCTGACACATTTGCTCATGTTACTTTCAGAGGCACGAGCTCATTTCCTGTTGGATGTAGTTCAGTGGTGTCAATGAGTGATTTGTAGGTCTTGAGGAGACAAAGAAGCCAGTTTTGGTTTGATCTACACCATTCCTACAGGGCGCAACAGCCATTTTAGTGTGTCTAGGTGGTGCAAAAATTGTCGAGGTTTTGTGATATGTCAACAGAGGGCATAACATCCAAACCGTTCGAGTAATGACAAAGTTGTTCAGATGAATTGTTTAGCAGGGCTTGGTCTTTCAGGAGGAAATATTTTTTTAGTAAGAGAATTTTTGAAAGATGACATCTTACTTTGAAAGGGCAAATAGCTCACTTCCTGTTGGATTTAAGTTAGAGGTGTCAGTGTGTGATTTGTAGGTCTTGATGAGACGAACAAGTCAGTTTTGGTTTGATCTTTCTACAACGTTCCTACGGGCCGCAGCAGCCATTTTAGTGTGCCTAGGTGGCACTAGAGAGCCTATTTTGGCACTTTAGGGGTTAATTCTTTGATTTTTCTAAACTTTTTCACCAGGTCTGACGTGCGTGCCAATTTTGGTGAGTTTTTGAGCATGTTTAGGGGGTCAAATTCCAGCTCAAAGAGGCGGCGGGAGAAAGAATAAAGAATAATTAAAGCTGCAAGCAGCGATGAATGGGCCCTTGCACCTTCACGCAACTCGGGGGGCTGGCAGGACGCCTTCTGATGCATCGGATCATTTCTGTCAAAGTTAGACATCGCATGCTGGAGTGACTTGGCATATCCTTGTGCTGGAATGACATATTTCACATTTTGTATCACTTCCTCTTTCCACTAGAGGGAGTTGGAGAGCACACTATTATAGATCATGTTTTTATACATCAGATATACAGCACAGCATTTAACTTCCAGATAAATCAAAAGATAAGTGTTTGGTGAGGCCTACTTCCTGTCGCCACAAAGTGGTATGTGAGTATCAGGAAATACAGTCATGTAAATGTTTTCAGGGCAGAACTAATATGAATCATCTGAAGTTTGATGGAGATCGGACCATTTACTCCCAAGTTATAGCAATTTCCTGTTTCATGGCGAGACATCAAAATTAAACCCTCTGCAGCACACGTCTACACTAATGATATGTCATGTTTGTGAACATCAAATATTTACCACAGCATTGAAATTTCAGGTTAATCCAAAGATAAGTGTCTGATAAGAAGTACTTCCATTCAACACTAGGTGGCGCTATGATTATAGGGAAATATGGTAATGAAAATGTGTTCAGGGTGGGACTACTATGAATCATGTGAAATTTGGTGGAGATTGGACCATTTATGCCAAAGCTACAGCAATTTCATTTTTCATGGTGAGACCTCAAGATCACGTTGATGTTGTCTCTGTCACCTGGCTTGACACATTCACTCGCGACTCACGCAGAAAATAGACCAGACACCGAAACGATCGCTGCAGCACGCGAGCCGGTCACGGTCTGGTACTTCGAGGCTATTCGCAGCGCTTCCACGGGTGGTGTGGCCACGGGTCAGAGAGGGGGGGCGAGCGAGAGGTCACGAGGTTTGTAGCGTAATGTTATAGATAATTGTTTTATGTGTTTTAATGTGTAGGGATGTAAATGTTTTCAAAGATGTTTATGTTGAAATAAAAATACCTACAAGTAGGTATGTTTCCTTGTATTAACACATATATAAGTATGTTTCCTTGTATTAGTTTGCCCTCTTGTGGACATAATGCGGAAAAAAAAAATATTCGAATGGTTTGAACCTAGGAGTTTTTTTAGAAGGAATATTTGAATGTCATTTTTGAGCAATTTTGACAGCCCTAGTGTAAAAGATGGCATTTCCTGTTTCCACAAGGCGCCATGAGCAAGATTACCTACGAGCATATGGAGGTGTTGAAGGAGGGTCTCTTATCATGTACAGAAATTTTGAAGCAGTTTGGATGAATTATGTGGGAGAGAGAGCTACTTGAATATGCTTGGCGATGGATCAAAAATGGCAGCGCCATAACAGAGCACACTTTTCATCAGCATGGTCTCTGGATGATCTGTAAAAAATTTGAAGTCGATTGGATGAAATCCCCAGAACTAGTTTGTTAAAATACAACGTGGAAATCACGCCAAAATGACAAGTCAAAATCAAAATGGCCAACTTCCTGTTTGGAGTAGACCATTGGTGCCAGAGAGACTTTTATATGTGTGTGGACAACATACACATGTATACCAATTTTCAAGTTCAAACTCCAAAACAAACCCTATGGGAAGGGTGTTTTGAAAATTTCAAGGGGGCGCTATAGAGGCATTTTGTCCCCCATGGGTGACGACCTATCAGATGTAAGAGCTTGCCATTTTTGACCTGTGTATCAATTTTCAGGAGGGTATGAGGTCGTTGAAGCCATCAAAATGCCAAACATATTTAGTGGCGAGGGATCGATAGTCAACACGCCGTAACACGGATGTAAGGTTTTTGAATGTGCGACAAAGTATATGAGAGTTATGAGCCAAAACGCACTTTCCTTAATAATCGTGCCACCTAGTGGTGGAAATTCAGGACGACAATAGATTATAAAATTTTTCGCCAGGTGTGACTTATTTAGGAGTACACATTGACTCAACTCTCAGCTTCAAAACACACATAAAGAAAGTCAGTAATAAAATAAAATTCAGTTTATCAAACTTTAGGTCTATCAGAGACTCCCTGTCAACCGAAGCAGCCAAAGTATATTTTTTTTCTATGATCATTTCGCACATCACCTACTGTCTGATAAGTTGGTCTAATGCTCATTCCACTGCTCTAAAACCTTTGGAATCACTTTACAAACAAGCACTTAAAACACTAGACAAAAAACCCTTTAGACATCACCATTGCCATATCCTGAAAAAGTATAAACTTTTGAGCTGGGACAACCTAATTACATACAAAAACATTTGTCAGGTACACTGTAAAAAAAGTCTGTAAAAAATACAGTAAAAACTGTCAGATAGCAATAGTAAAGGACCGTCAATTCCAAAATTGTATATCACCGTAGTAAATACACTGAATTTCCATAAATCAAGAAACAGTACATAACTCTAATTTTTACGGGTACAATATGTAAAAAACACACTATTTTACTGTGATTTTTTCAAACAATTGTAAAATGAATGAGAAAATACCGTAAAGTCAAAAGTGGGTAATAACCCTAAAATTTACAGTACTATTCAGTATAAATCACGGATTTCACTGATGTGTACATTTAAATTTACAGTAGAAAACCATTAACCATTCAGCAAAGTATATACCGTCATTTCTTACAGAAACAAGATGTTAAAAATATGGTCCATATATTGCTGATTTAAAGAAAACCAATATTTTACAATGACATAATATCGGCTACTGTTATTTTATGTTAATGTCCTTGTAAGGATGAATCTATTTATGCAATAGTAAACTAGCCTATAGATTGTCTTTCATAGGCTATTGTCTCACTGGGTTCACTTTACTGGACAGCCTACCAGGAGCCGCTTTCCTGTCTCTCTGATAGTTTGTATCTCACTGCAAGGTACTTTGGTCAGCATTATTATTATTATTATTATTATTATTATTTAGAGCCACTCGCCTCTATAGCTCAAAGATCAATAGAGGCGAGTGACACATAATTTTTGGACCTTTTTGTAGACACAGGCCTCTTTTCTGCTGTCAGTTCAATTTTAAAGGGTTAGCCCCTACCAAATTTAAATAAAGAGGGATTTTGCACCAGCTGCCCTGCTCTGCTCCTCCATTTACTTAAATGCAATCTCCTGTTTTGTGAGTCGTAGCCTGCTGCAGTCTGTCTTTTTAAATCCACCATTCACTCATTTTTCTAAAAACATCTGGACACAAAACACACATGTACTCCTTGCCCAGGCTTGTCCGCTTCTCACAGTCTAATCGGTTTCTATTTCATTCTTCCTGACCGCCAGAGACGGTACGAACAAAGATACAGTATTATAACAAGATGATCCACCTACAATATACCCCCATTGTATGAAATGGTATACATTTCCGGTCTCCTAAGTAGGCGTTGTCCCCCGTAGCCCAATCAAAGACGATGGAGAACCGCCAATCAAAGACGAGTATCGCCAACCTCGCTTGGTTATCGTAGATTAGCTGGGCTAACCGTTAGCGGTGTCTGTAATAGGTAATAACTCATTAAACGGTCCGTGAAAAAAATATTTTTTCCAGCAGATATCTTAGTTACAACATGATTGAGCTAGCAAAGCAGTTTTGTGTTGCTATGTGTGGTATTTATTCAGTTTTGGGAAATCACGATGTCTAGAAAGCATCAGTGGCTGCAGCTGACAGGGACAGCTAACACTAGCAGCAAAGCTAACATCAGGACGTCATCTGTTAAAAGCCTCCCGTTGTCGGATACGACATGAAACTACTCCAGTTAGCTCAATCATGTTGTAACTAAGACATCCGCTGGAAGAAAAATATTTTTTTAATCCAGTATCTTTGGTGAAACTGCACTGATTTCAGCACCAGAGAGGAGCTATCTGTTGCCAGATCTTGCGAGAGTGTGTTGTTGAGATAGAAACAGGTCTTGAACAAAGTAAATTTTCTCCTGATTTGTCCGTGTGAAATTTGCCATTTTGGTGTCGGAATGTTCTGAAGACATGTGGCTTGCAATAAATGGGTCCAATATCTGCTTCCGTGACTATGGGGCGAAAGAATCGGCCATAATCTGTAATCACGTTCATTTCTCCCACTGAAGTCAATGAACTCAGTATCTGCTGTTAGTCTCCTAAAGGGGCGTGGTGGTCGCGAACCCCACGTGACACTGATACAGGAAACTGACTCGCAGTGCACCGTCTTGGTTTATCCACCGTCTTTGGTACGAAAAACCTGGATAAGCATCACGCGCATGCTCAGATCGAGACATAATACCAACAAAGTCACGTGACCAAAACACACAGGTACTCCTTGCCCAGGCTTGTCCGCTTCTCACAGTCTAATCGGTTTTTTGATAGAAGTTTTTGGAGTTTTTGACCCTCCCCCGTCTCCTCGTTAGCGCCGTTAACCGAGCTGGAGTCTGGAGAGAGAGAGAGTTGACTTTTGAATCCTTCTGACCGACAGCTAGGCGCCATTTCTGCGCACCCAGTAATGAGCATCTGTGGAGTCTATACACGTCCTGAAGTCGGGAGATATAACTCTGTTCTTAAGGTAAGCACCTCTACAAATTTTTCTAGTTAACGTCAGCTCTTTCTTGAATGTTCATTCGGGTTTATGTAATGTTAAAGTTACGTCAGTTTGCTAGGTTGTTTTGTTTTGCCCTTGCAAAAATAAGAGTTGAACAACAACTAAGCTAGGTTAGCTAACCGTTAGCTAAGGAAATGTATAGCTGTACTTTCTGTGGCAAGTCGGTTAAGACATTGAGAGGCTACGTGCTTCATTGCAGACTCCACCGAAACGAGCCACGTTGTTTATTTAAGTGCATCGAAGCTGGTTGCAAGCATACATTTAACAGATATGGAGCATTTAAGACTCATTTTTACCGCAGGCATAATGTACCTGCTACAGCCGGGATGGCTGTTAACACTAATGTTAACTTTACTGCATTTAAATGCATGGTGGCTTTGTGTACACGACAATGTTCAGATGGGAGAGCTCTAATAGCTCACCTGAAGGATCATATTATGGAAGGGCATGCTGTGAATTGTCCAGTGACAGGATGCAAAAATGTTTTTAAGGTCAAATCTACATTTACTGCCCACATGTCACGGAAACACAGAGATTTTCCAGACAACAGTATCAGTGACTTTTACAGAAATACTGCTCCTCAGTCATCATCTGCTCCAACTGATTCAGTTGACTCTGGCCCTCAAGTGTCTGAGGTGGGTACAGAAACAAGCACGGATGAAGGTGACATGGATATGTCACAAGATTTCCATGACCTTTTTCTAAGAAACGTCTCGTTATTCTACTTGAAATTGCAGGGGCAGTTTCTACTACCTGCTTCGACCATTCAGGTCATTGTTGAGGAAATGCAGAACATACACGAGTTGGGTCAGACATTTAGTTTGAGTAAACTTACAGCAATGCTAAAAAATGACACATCATTATCAGATGAGGACATCACCAAAGTTTGTGAGTCTGACAGGCAATCTGATCTGTTCACTGCATGTCATACAGGGCCAATGAGGACTATATACTCAAGAGCTCAAACTTTCAAAAAAAAGTTTAACTATGTGGAGCCTAAGAAAATGTTTTTAGGAAAAGATGAGAACAGAAGAGATAGGTTTGCCTATTATGTGCCTGTGAGAGAGACTTTGAAATGTTTGTTGGAGTCTGATCTGTGTCAGAAATCAGGGGAGCACTCGGCTGAGTCTCCCTCAGATGTTCTGAGTGACATTAGTGATGGACAGATATTCAAATCAAATGATTTTTATGGTCAAAATCCATCATGTCTTAAGCTATTACTATACCAGGACGCCTTTGAAGTTGTAAACCCTTTAGGTTCTGCAAAGACGAGACACAAGGTGTTAGCTGTCTATGTATCTGTTGCTAACCTGCCACTTCATGTACGGTCAGACACAGATCATATGTTTCTTGTGTTATTGTGCAGAGAGAAAGATTTCAAAGAATTTGGGCATATTAAGGTTTTTTCTGAATTACTAGCAGACTTGAAGGAATTAGAGGAGAATGGTATAGTGGTATCAGATGAAACAGTTGTCAGAGGAACCTTGTATTGCATTGTGGGAGATAATTTGGGCTCACATTGTATTGGAGGCTTCTCTGAAAATTTTAGTCGCTCAGAGTACTTCTGTAGGTATTGCCTGATAACCCAATCTGAATTTCAGGGTGGTGATCCAAATCTGTGCGGACCAGAGCGTACACCTGAGAACTACGATTCTGCTGTTTGATCGCCTCCAGACTGAAGATACTCAGGCTGTGGAAGGAGTAAAGTTCAAGTCAGTATTCAACTCTTTGAAACACTTTAATGTCTGTCAGCCAGGATTACCACCTTGTCTAGGACATGACATCTTCGGTATTTTGTCTTACGATGTTGCACTGTATCTCAAATATTTTATCAAGAAAAGGCATGGTTCACTTACTCCACTTTGAATCGCGCATCAAACAGTTCAAATACTGTGACTCTGATGCTTCTACAAAGCCATGTGAGGTCAGTCCTCAAGCAGTTAAACTCTCAGGACAGGCTGTACAGAACTGGAATTTTCTAAGGCTGCTGCCTCTCATAATTGGTGACAGAGTGAAAGATACAACAGATGATGTCTGGCAGTTGACCATGCAGCTAAAAGACATTGTGGAGATGATATGCACCCAGACCATCTCTGTACCTCAGGCTGCATATCTTGATGTTCTTATTCAAGAATATTTAGAGTCAAGAAAGGCTCTATTCCCAGAAAGTAACCTGAAACCAAAGCACCATTATTTACGTCATTACCCAGGTCTAATTCTGAAATTTGGCCCTCTAATAAGGCTATGGACAATGCGCTTTGAAAGTAAGCACAGTTATTTCAAGAGATGTGCGAGGAATTTGAAAAATTTTAAAAACCTCTGCCACACGCTCTCTGAAAGACATCAGATGTTGCAGGCTTATCTTTCAGCAGGATCAATGGGTCGAGCTGTCTTGCAAGTTAAGGATAGTTCTCCATTTTACTCAGTACTGTACAGCAAAGCCATTCAACACGCAGTCAGACAATTTGACTTCACTGACACAAACACAAAGGTCACGGTAGAAATTATGTATAAGGGAACATCATACAAGAAAGGACAGTTCCTTGTCACAGGGAGCATTGACTCCATGGAGTTTGGTGAACTGGTGCTTATTTTGATAAAATGACACTGTTCATTTTCTGGTGTCAGTGTACAAAGCAGAACTCCGTCCTGAGTACCATGTGTACTCAGTTAGGAAAGACACAGAAAAGATGAAATGTCTGAAAATCAGTGACTTAATTGATTTCTGTCCTTTGCCATCATACATAGTGGAAGGACATCAAATGATTCCATTAAAACACAGTGTGGTGTCACACTAAAGGATGTGTTTGGCTGCCATTCTGGAGTTAACTGAGCTTTATGCATTTTTTTTATATGCAGAAATGGATGATGCACATCATAGCAGCATACGCAGTGCCATTACCAGAGTGCTGCCAGAACTCCCAACCTCAATTCTAGATATTTTAGAGGACACCCTACAATCACTGGGGGTGGAGACAGCTGAGGATTTTACCTTTATCCAGGAAGGTGATCTGTTGTCAGTACTCAGACCAGTTCAAGCAAGGAAATTGGTGGCTGCCTGAAACAAACCAGTGAGTACATTTTGACAAAGTTTACTTTTATCATAACCAAGGACAAAACATCATTCAGTACATTTTGTTAATGTCATTATTTCTGTTTTACAGCACAGAACACTGAAAGCCACAGCCAGTCACCATTATCCTCTTCAGCTTCCTCGATGTGCTCCTCATTCTCTGCCTCTCCTTCACCCAGCAGCATGATTGCTGGTCCAGACTGGACTGACTGCTTTGAGATTCCATGGAAGAATTTTCCTGAAGAACTGATTCAGTGTTTTGAGAGAGAAAAGGCCAAAACCACGGTTGCGTAGAGAAATGATTCGGATTGTCGTTTCTGAGATGATGAAGGTCTGCCCGTCTCCTTGCAAGAAAGCCTCTGTAGAAGTTGCCAAGAAAATGTTGGCAAAGTATCCGAAGTCACTGCAAGATGTCATCGAAGGTGATGTGGTGGGACCAGGCTATCACTCCCTGGTTAAGCAGTTACAAACCAGGATTGAGAATGTAAAGCGGTCCTCAACACCAATGATGATGAAACGACAAAAGGGGTCAGATGAGTATGACACGGAGGAGATCCCAGCTGAGAAAAGAGCAGCAGTTCAAGACACTTATGGCTGCATTAAATGGGACATGAAGTTTCTTCCAGTCAGTGAAACTGCAGAAACCCAGCAAAAGAAGAAAGATGAAATGAAGATGCTTAGTGAGCAGTTAAACCCCAGTCACGGCAGGTGAGAAGTCTCATGAAGAGCACTTACTACTCCCAACGGAAAGAAATAAACAAGGGGACCGATCTGCAAACCCTCTTGGAAGAGTGGCCCTTCTTGTTCCAGTAGATTGGCATGGGAGTCCACTTTGAGGAGCTAACTGGAGTACCACTGAAGGAAACTTTCCTCAGTAATGTCGAAAAAAAGGGAGACCGACTTCTGAACTTCATGAGAACCGTTTGCACAGACAAGAGCAAAAAAATTCTGCAGCTTGTCACAAACCTGCAAGTTTTGAGAGGACGAAAGGAGGGCTGCTCAGAAGATCTAAAAGACATGTTGCTCCTTCTTCTTTGCTACTTTGATGAAAAAGAAGAGAATCTCTTTCATTATGTGGAAGAAACATGTCTGCCAAAAGAAGTACATGTGGAAAGCCTGCCAGTGACACCATGCATCATTGTATGCAAGACGATTTTGAGTTTTATGGTAAGAAACAAAGCTAAATATGATATGGAATGCACTGTCTTGTTTTTAAGACCACTTTTGGATGGCAATGGCTGGTGTGCTGTTAAGTATTTTCTACTTGTATTTTCTTTGCAGGAAACTCCTGCTATGCCGCAAAGCAGTTCATGCTGAGTGTAGACCACAAGGTTGTGATTGACCAAATCCCCACCTTCGTCTCTGCCATTTGTTTGATGCTTGGAAGCTATTACTGCCTTAATATACATTATCCCGTGGAACTGGGCTCCACACTTGAGTTCCTTCAGAGGTACAGGGAAATACACACGCACACACGCACACACACACACACACACACACAATTTTCTCCCCTATAACAAACTACTGTATTTAGATTTAGTGGTTGAATATAAATTCTTGTGTTCATAAAGGTGTTTCCTCAACATCAATCCAGAGAAGGGCACAAAAGTTGAAAAAAAGAAAAACAAGAAGCAACTTCCAGTGAACCCAAGAGTCCTCACCCTCATCGCAGATCTCTCCGATCACGAGTGGAGAGAGACATGTTAAAGATGGACTTGATCACCTGAACTGGTAATGGGGACATTTGCCTTTCTTTATTTTACATCCTATGGGCGTACATAATTTCACAATTTTGGATGTTCATATTATGTATGTTTTAAATGACTGGCTGTCATTTGTATCTGTCATTGTATGGAATGCTAGGTTTCCATTTTTTTCTGTTTTGAGCCCAAGCTGATGTCAGCAGATTTTTATACATGTTCATCGACTCCGTGCAGCACCACCCCACCTACCTCAGTCTGCCTTGGCATTGCCACTGCTCAGGAGTTTGTTCCAAGTATTTTCATGTCATTTAATTTTTCTCTGAGAAAGTGTTTTGTGGTTATAGAGGCAAGTTAAAGTGTTTGCCTTTCCTTTTTCTTCTTTTGGAGGTGATGTTTGTTGTTCATGGTCAACTGTTAGCCATTTTTATTCAGAACAATATACTTTAATACGCTTTGATGTTAAAAGCTTATAATGTTATAAGCTTTTTTGTTTTACGTTGAACTGGCTAAAAAATGTGAACTGGCTTTTTGTAGCAATTTGCTGCAATTATGAATGGTTAAGTTAATAAAACTGCCTGTTAAGAACATCTAAGCTTTTGTTTCAGTGCTATTGTAACACTTCAGTAGGTTGAAGGCTCTTGGCATCACTAAGATCTAGAATCTCTTTCAAGGTAAGTAAGCTAAACAGATATCTAACAAATATTTTAATGTGTTTAGAGTAAATGTCCTAATTATCTGTACACACTGCTCTTATAGAAATTATTTTTATAACAATTGTAAAACTTGATGTCTTTTGCTCCTACCACCTTTCAAGCATTGCATTCAAATTCCTGAGTGGTCACCGAACAACTTGCTGGCCTTTGTGATGGTGAGATTCGAATCCATGTTAATGCCATAAGCAAGCTTTTATTTTTGTATTTTTTTTTTTAACTTTTAAGAGTGTTTTTCTTTTAATAGTTTTTTCAGAGACAGCAGAGAAAGAGGGACAGGAAAGACAGGGAAGAGAGAGGAGATGACATGCAGCAAAGGACCCGAAGTCTGGCTTGAACCCAGGTCACCATCACAAGGACCCAGCCCCAGGTACGTGCCATGTGCTCCACCAGTCGACCTTTATTAAACATTCAGGGCATGTACATGGTCTGAATAAAATGATCAAGTCAAAAGATACTTAAGTGGGTTGGATATACAAGAGCTATAAAAATCACAATAACAAATGAGCATTTTGTGACATAATGCTCAGTATCGAAATAAGTACATGAGAGAGCCAGTATAGATGAACAAGTCTACAAGAAGAGGATGTTCACTCAGGCCTACAGCTAAACTATTAATGTATCAAGGATAGTCCAAGGACTGCACAGACAATACCTTAGAACTGTGATGGTAGACAGCACTTAAACAGGTCAGCCAGGCCTGGAAGAAGTACTTTGCTACATATTATTATTATATTATTGTTGCTGTTATTAATATTATTGTCATTATTATTGCTGTCATTAGTAGTAGTAGCAGTGGTTGTAGTGGTAATGTTTTTTTTCACAGTTGTTTTTTTTCTGGCTGCAGAGAGGTTCTTGCCTGTCCACAGTGGACACTGATGACAACTCTTCAGGCAGAAGTTACAACACCAGTTCAAAGTTCCAGTTCCCTAAACATCGTACCATGTCTGAGACTGTCCTAACTGTCTTCAGTCAAGTCTGGACCCAGTGACTTGGACACCAGTCTTGTAAAGCCCAATTAGAGGTAAGCAGTGGTACAGCTCAAAGGGTTGGGTGGTATCCAGTTTTTTAATACAGTTTTACAGTTTACAGTTTAACCCTCCCCAGATTTTCCCAGGGTATATGGTTTTACCAGCCGTGTAGTTACTGCTGTACACTTCTCTGCCACAAGGTGTCAGTGCACTATGATTCAACTCAGAATTTAGATGCAATGGCTGCTGCTCCAACTGTCTTGCTATGTTAATTTTAATGGGGATATCCATCCTCCTCATCAAATGTCTATGCTCCAAGTGCAGGCTGCCATCTTAGGAAACAAACTTGCCCAGGTGCCAAAGAGCACCTGTGCTATGGTAGTAAATTAATATTTCACACAGACTGATTTTTTTGGTATTCACACTGTAGCGCCTTCTCTGGCATCTGTCAGCCAAACAGAATATGGAATTAATAACAAGTTGTCTGTGGGCATTTACCACATCAGTACAGTTTTTTCACCCCACAGTTTCCTTTTTTTAATATTTCCAACAATGCATCAGTTATTAATGTTGGTTGTATAGAAGTAGTGATGGTCCTGCTTGGGCAAACATAACAGCAGCAGCAGGGGCTGGTGAACTTGAGGTCCCTAACCTGGCAGCAGTTGGTGTGTGATTGATTTTGAAATATTTGTCGATCCTTTTATAATTAGTAGACATGTAGAAAGTGATGTGTTTCAGCACTGAGCCACTAAACACCCCGTCAACTTGCAACATAATTAGTCAGAGGCCTCAATTCAGTTAATCACACAATCAACACGCTTGTTACAACACTGACCACAGTTCAATAACTGAACATCTGGTAGATTGCCACCAATTTCTTGCCATTGGATTTTACATAAATATATTAAAATTTATGAATAACCCTCTGGCTACATTAGAAATCCACTACTGATTACAACATTAACCCTTATATCCTACTAGGGACAAAAGTGTCCTTTGCAAGTTCTGTTTTCTTTATATCTTTGCAGTGGTTATGTTTTTAGCCATGATTATTATTATTAGTAGTAGTAGTAGTAGTAGTATTACTATTATTTATACTTATTTTGGAATTTCAAAGACAAACCCTATATTCTACTTTTCTGCACTGTGTAGCAAAAATAGTCACACTCTTCCTGTTAAGGGACATAAGTGTCCTCTTCCAAAACAGCATAAAAATATCATACGTTAATATTTTTTTCCACTTTTTTTTTCATAAATCTTTGAATCAACTTCAGTCCTAATCATAACTACCACATATTCAATTATTTTCTGAATTTTAACCCTTTAAATGCCAGTGTTTATGATGGCATCGCAGATTTTTTTAAAAAAAAAAAAAAGAAAAAACACACAAAAATTGAAATATTTTCAATATTTCAAATGCAAAGTGGAATTTTCTTTGGGGGATTATTACTGGCTAGGATATGTCAATGATCAGTAGCAACACTGATTTTGATGGAATTTTAATTTTTTTGCAGTGTCAGTTTTTAAAAAAAAAACCTCACTCTTACTATTGAGTCACAAATGTGTTCTCTCCAAAAACATTATATTATTATTATAATATTATATGTTAATATTTTTTCCACTTTTTTTTTCATAAATCTTTGAATCAACTTCAGTCCTGATCATAACCACCAAATATTCAGAATTTCTTAACCCT